>NW_006159750.1:2255957-2276155 GCF_000334495.1 Tupaia belangeri chinensis
AAAGAGAGAAACAAACATGTTTAATGAGATCGCATGCTGCAATCCCCCGTGAGCCTTACAATTAGCTAGGATCATGGGTGCATGCACCCAGCATACACAGGTGGTTGGGAAACATCCTTGATCTTCCAAATGGATCCAGCATCACCTGAGTAGTGTGTACTGCTGTATTCCTGGAAAATGTTACTTTAGGTAGCATCTTAGGTAATTTCCTATTGCACATTGATTAGAAAATCTTTAAATAGTATCCATATTCCATGGGCCAGTTGAATTTACTTTATCTGATTGTCTCTGCAACACCATGAGATTCTTCCTATGATGCAGTTGTTTCTTCTAACCTCCCACTTTCCTACCATCTTATTCTCTTGTAAGTAAGTAAGCTTCATGATACATGGTTCCCTACCTCTGTAATTCCATAGCTCTATAACCTTAACTTCTTCAAGTAATCTCCTATTCTCTCATTTTGTGTTTTCATAAATATTTATTAGATTGGACCTTCAATAAAATAAATATTAACACAAGGGATAATAACAAGACAACTGGACCCAAATGGGAAGGTCCTAGGTTCCTCTCTTGGGATCTCCCTGTGCATGCTGGGCACACATTTACCTGCTCGTGACTTGGGCTGGCTGAAACTGGGGGTGAACGGCAGTGTGAAGATCCTTGTGGAAGTGCTTGTCTCTCTCTCTCTTTCTCTGTGTTTGTGTCTGTGTGTGTGTGATGCAAGAAATAGATACACTTAAAATGTAAGTAAGTTTATTATCCTGTATTCTGCAAGAACAGAAAAAAACAGAATGATTGTTCTCCCTAGATAACTCATAATCAGTAGAGTAGAGACCTCTTAACAATAATCCCTTCTCACCTTCTACTCGCACTCTTCCCTGGATCATAGTAAAACCCAGAGTTCCTCATCTAATGAATAAAATGCTAAATTTGTGAAAAATGACAGACACATAACTATGATCATTTATAAACTAACCAGTTATCTCACTGTTTTCTCCAAAAAAAAAAAGAATTAAGCAAAAATCATTACTTATAGATAAGGAATATTAGCCATAGAAACATTAAAGATCAAAAAGGATTTTGAGGGCAAGCAGATGGCTTAGTGATTATGTCACTGGATTCCCACATGGCCAACTGCAGTTCCAATCCAGACCTGGTGGCTTGAAATTCATGCCAGGCATGAGTGTGCCCAAGATCCCAAGAGGAGAATAGAAGAGACTACAGCATAGCCATCCCCCCCCACAGGCTGGTGATTTCTTATTTTTCCCTCCCATTGCCTCTGTCTCTCTCTGTCTCTCTCTCTCTTTCTCTCTCTCTCTGGTAAGTATACACACTAAGGCAAAAACTTTAAAAAAAGAAAAAAAGGATTTCAACTTTTTCCTGCCACTTGTTATTCCTGTTTTAGTGGTGTCACTAGGCTAGTGGACTGGTTGTGGGAGAAGCAAGACTTGATATTTGATGTGTAATCATTTTGAATAATCTACACAGCCTCATGGGCTTTTATGACAAATTTTATCCTTCAGAATTGCCCTCTGTGTTTATTTTACCTGAGTTTATTTATAAGATAGTATTAGAGAGAAACACAAATATATTTCATGTATTAGGAATGTCTGTGGAAGGAAACTTCACTGTAATAACAACAACAAACTCATTGAAAAAAACTAATCCGATCCTGGAACTCAACTGTACAAAGGAAACATATCCTTGTTTGTAAGCATTGTTATGCATAGAGCTTTTCCCCAAAGGTATCAGGGTCAAACTGGACCTTCTCATCCAAGGCAATACAATAAGTTACGAAACATTTGTTACCCTTACTCTTGTACCCAAGGAACTTTATTTTAATGATCATCTTGCTTTCTCATATGGGTTGCATTTTTAAGAGAATTTTAACCCTGGAAGTTATTTGTTGCTCCTATAAAAGGACGTCAGCTCCAAGTCTCAGATAAAGTGAACTAAGAGCCTTACAGAAAAGGACAGGTGTTTCCACTTTCCTGTTAATGACTCTCTAAGTGTGGATGATGATGATCCTTATCAGTCATTACTAAATTTACTTCGCAGAAATTAAGAATTAAATTACAGTTTCAAGGCTCATTAGGTCTTGTTAAATTTGTTGAATTGGCCACATGCGTGTGTCTTGTCCTCCGTGGGGTATCTCTAAAGCAGGTGTTTCAATTCATTGGAAGTTTGGTGCATTCTATTCTGCCCAAAGATTATTATACAATTGTGTTTGAAATTCCAGGTTGGGTTCTTATATTTGAAGATCAGACTACGAATAGTCATATTTGATTATTCAAATTTAGCATAAAGAAGAATAACGTGGAAAATGGTCTCTTATGGGAGATTTAGAAAAAGAATATTGAATGTAAAATTCAAGGGCAAAGTAGGGACCATATTCCAAATTTAATGTCATCCTGATTTGTCTCAATATTCTGGTGCCAAAAATTCCACACACAAGTGAAAAGATTATTTACATTTTTATACATGCCTATGAGGATCTGTCTTCTTTTTTTTTTCTTTTGCTATAGGGTGTGTGTGCTCAGCAGAGAGAAAGAGAGGGCTGGTGGGAGAATGTGAGAAATCGTCCCCCAGAGAGGATGGCCACACCAAAATCTTTCTCATTTATTTGCCTCTTGAGAGTTTAGGCATGTCCGAAGCATGTTTTTCAAGCTGCCAGGTCTGAGACTTGAACTCTAAAGAGGACCATGTGGGATCCAGTCTCCTTAACTTCCACGCCACTTATTGGCCCCAGGGGATACGTTTTCTAATGTACTCAAAGTACAACTCGTTTTCCTAAATTTCAAATCTCTGAATATAGGTGATATTAAAGCAGATAGAAATTATTGCTGTTGTCGAAATCTTTCATGCTCCCCTGTACAAAAAATTCTCTCTTCAACAAGAGAAAAATCTTTTCGGTAATCTTTTCTCATCAGATAAATTTTAGAATATTTGTTGTTATCCATAAAGTTATTTACTTGAATTATGATAGGTATTATGTTGAAACTACAGATCAAATTGCGAAGTACTGACATCTTGACAAGTGTCTATGGAATATCGCTCCCTTTATTTAATTCTTTGATGTATTTCATCAGATTGTTCTTATATAAATCTTGCATATATTTGTTAGATTTATACCTAAATATTTTGGTTTTTGAGATATTAATATGACAATGTGTTTTAAATTTCAAGTTCCACTTGCTTATTGCTAGGATAGAAAATAAATTATGTTTGTATATAAACCTTGATTTTGGCAATCTTGCTATAACCACTTAGTTTTAAAAGGTACTTTTTGGTCAATTCTGTCAATTTTTCCTGCATATAGGATTCCAACCTCTATGAAGAAGTTTGATATCTTCCTTTCCTGTCTGTGTATTCTTTATATCCTTTTCTTATTTTACTGAATTATCTAAGACTTCAAGTTCATTGTGAAAAAAAGTGGTGAGAGGAAGCATTCTTGCTTGCTTTCTTCCTGATCTTCAACATTAAGTAGACATTCTTGCTTTCTTCCTGATCTTCAACATTAAGTATGAGTTTTGCTATAGTTTTTTTTTTTTTTTTTTTTTGTAGATTTTTAAAAATAAATAAGGCTGGCAGGTGGCATAGTGGTTAAGGGCACTGGATTCCCATGTGGTTGACTGCAGTTTGAGTCCCAGACCTGGAGGATTGCCTTCTCACTTTCCCTCTCTCTCTCTCTCACTCTGTCCCTCTTTGGTCAAATTAAAATAAATAAATAAATAATAAATAAAATTAATTAAAATAATTCTTAAAAACATAAAAAATAAAAATCGAGTTAAGGAAGTTCTTTCCCCTCTATTTTCTGAGTTTTTATTATTAATGGGTGTCAGGTTTTGTCAAATGCTTTTTCTACATCTATTAATCTGATTATGTGATTTTTCTTTTTTAGTGTGTTGATATGAGGATTACATTAACTGATTTTCGAATGTTGAGTTATCCCTGCTTACCTGAGGTAAATCCCAGTTAGTTGTAGTGTATAATTTCTCTAACATATTGTTGGATTCTATTTTCTAGTATTTTCTAGAAATTTTTTGTACCTATGTTCATGAGAGATATTGATCAATAGTTTCTGATAATATTTTTGTGTGGCTTTGTTGATATTGTAATGTTGACCTCATAAAATGTGTTATTATTCCCTCTGCTGTTATCCTCTGAAAGAAACGATAAAGAATTTGTATAAATGTTTCCTTAACTATTTTGTTGAATTTACCTATGAACCCATGTTGGCCTGAAAATTTCTATTTTGGAAAGTTATAATTATTGATACAATTTCTTTTCATTAGATATGTCTATTCAGATTATCTAATTTTTATGATTTGTGGTCAGCCTCATCCGTGCTATCAAATTTGTAGCCATAGAATTATTCACAGTATTCCTTTATTATCCTTTTAATGGTTAGGGGATCTGTAGTGATGATCCTTCTTAAACTTCAGATATCAATATAATATATGATATATATTATCTTCCCCCTCCTTTTTACTCTTAGGCTCAATAGAGGTTATCTATTTTATTGAACCTCTCAAAAAACCATTTGGAGTTTTACTAATTTTCCCTACTGATTTCAACTTTATTCATTTCTGCTCTAATTTTTATTTGATCTTCTGCTTACTTTGAATTTAATTCACCCTTCTTTTTATAGTCTGTTAAGATGGAAGCTTAGATATTGACTTCATATTTTTCTTTCTTTCCCAATATATGCATTCGATGTTACAAAATTCTAAAAGTTATCACCACACCCATCAAACTTTGGTAATATATTTTATTTTTTATTTATGTTTATTTATTTTAAATCTCTTCCTTTTTTTTTAACCTAGATGTTATTTAGAAATATTTTGTTTCGTCTCTAAGCATTTTAGGAGTTTTAAATTATGTTTTGGTAATTGCTTTCAAGTTTAATTCTATCATGGACTGAGAGCAGATGTTGTATGATTGTAATTCTTTAAATGTGCTAAGATACGTTTTATGGCCTATAATGTTGTATCTGTGACTGTCCCATATAGGTGGAGAAGAACATGTCATACACTGTTGCTGAATTCACTAGTCTATAGATGATAATTATATTCAGTTGACGGATGGTGCTGTTGAGTTCAATCATGCCCTTACTGATTTTCTGCCTGCTAATAGAGGTATTTTGAAATCTGCTAATATAACAGTGAATTGATCTATTTTTCCTTCCAACTCTATTGGTTAGTGTCTCACCTATTTTGATGGCTCTGCTATTGGTTGCAAGTACAGTAAAGAGTAATGTGTCTTCTTGTAGTATTGACCTATTTATTGTTATGAAATGCCCCTCTTTCTTCCTGATAACTACTTGCTCTGAAGTCTGCCATCTCTGATATGAATGTAGCAATTACTGCTTTCTTTACATTAATGTTACTGTATTTCTTCACTTTCATTCTACATGTGTCTTCATATATAAAACAATTATTAAGGGTCAGATAATCACACAGCAGTTATGCACTGCTCTATAAGGCTGACCCAACAGGAAAAGTTTCAGGTTTGCATATGAAGACTTCCCTTGAACATGTCAGGCATGTTTGTAGGTAAGTTTTCTTTTTAACCTCTGTCGTCTTTCAGGCATTTTTTTTAACCTGTTTGTGTGTGTGTGTGTGTGTGTGTGAGTGTGTTTGGTTGTTTGTTTTTATTTTAAATATGATATACCTAGGTGTATTTTTCTTTGCATTTATACTGCTTAGCATTCTCTCAACTTTCTGGGTCTTTGGTTTAGTCTTTGGCATTAGTTTGATGAAATTCTCAGTCATTATTGCTTAAAAATTTCCTCTACTATTTTCCCCCCTTTTGTATTCTCCATGTATTCCTATATTGTATATGTTAAAATTTTTAGTTGATGCATAGTTCTTGCGTATTCTGTTCTATATCTTCCATATTATTACTCTGTTTTGTTTTTGTTTTTGTTTGGTCTTCCTAGTTTCTATTATATGTTCAAACTCAGAGATTCATTCCCCAGCCATATCTTGTCCACTAGTGAACTCAGCAATGTCATTCTTCATTCTGATCACGGTGTTTTAAATCTCTAGCCTTTTCCTTTGAGTCAATCTTAGAATTTTCATCTCTTGGCTAATATTATTCATCTTTCATTTTTTCTAAATTTTCCTTTACATCTCTTAGAACTTGAATTCCTCATCTAATAAATCCAACATTCCTGCCATTCCTGGTTCTGATGTTTGTTCAGTTTCTTCAAATCATATATATTTATTTATATAGCCTCTAGTATGTCTTTTAATTTTTTATTCTTATGTACTGCAGAAAAAACTGCAGTAAATCAGCCTTTGGTAAGTAACGGTGAGGCATGGGTGGGGGAAAAGTTTGTATGGTGCTATGATTAGGTCTTAGTCTTTTGTGGTTTTTTTGGAGAGGTTTTTGCTATAGGGCATGTGTGCTCGCCAGACAGAGAGAGACAGAGAGGCAGAAAGCGAGAAATCACCCCCCAGGGGGGATGGCCACACTGTAATCCCTTCTCCTCCAGGATCTTGTGTATGCACGCACACACGCCCGGCGTGAGTTTTAAGTCACCAGGTCCGGGACTTGAACCACGGTCTACTACGTGGGAATCCAGCGACATAGCCATTACTCTAACTGCTGGTCCCAGGTCTCAGTCTTTAGGAAACATGTGTATCCCTGGATGAATTTCACCAGTGACCCTCGGTCTCCACCACTCCTGTGGCTAGCACAAGATTGAAACAGGAGGCTAGAGTTGAGTATTTCCTTCCCCCACTGTTGATAAAACCCTAAAAGATCAGGCAATAGCAAAATAGTTTCTCCTGAGAACAAGTCTTATTAAGAACAGAATGTTCTGGTGTATTTTTAAATAGTTTCTTTTCCCAACCTCCTTCCAGAAGCACAGGGTGTATTTCTCAAATATTCATTGTAGAGCCCAGCAGATGGTATAATGGTTATGTCTCTGGATTTCCATGTAGTTGACTGTGGTTTAATCCCCAGACATGGCAACTTAAAACTCACAACAGGCGTGTGTGTGTCTCTGTGCCCAATATCCCAAGAGGAGAATGGAGGAGAAGAGATTGTGGCATGCCATAGTCCCTGAGAGGGGTGATTTCTTGTTTTCTGTCTCTCTGTCTTGCATGGGAGTGCATAGGCCCTGTAGCAAAAATTTCTTAAAAATAATAAAATAAATTCATTTTATGCAAGAGATTTTTCTCAAATATTCATTGTTAAAATCAGATTGAGCTTTTTAGGGTAAAACTCACAAAATTGTTCAAGGCACCCTATAACTAGGTCACTCTGGAGTTTTTCACTCATAAACTTGTCCACCTTAGGTCCAGCAGGTGGCATGGTGATTAAAGCACTGTACTCCCTTGTTGCCAGTCATGATTCTAGTCCTGGACCCAGGAGCTTGAAATTGTTGCTAGGAGCATGTGCATGCATATCTGAAATCCCAAAAGGAGAATGGAGGAGAAAACATTGTAAAATGGTCATCCCCTCCTTTAGGAGTGATTTCTCACTTTCTGTTTCTGTCTCTCTCTGTGTCTCTAGTGAGTGCATGTGCCCTAAAGCAAAAATCTCTCTCAAAAAACAAACAAACAAACAAAAACTTGTCCATCCTGGACCTCCAACAATTTGCCAATTTCAGCTCATGTTTCAAACCCAGCGCTAGATCCTGTGGGGGTTTCTGCCCTGAGTTTTGCTTGAGTGGATTGTGATTCTCTGTATTCATCTATTCCATGGGGGACAATGTTTTTGCCCTGTGATCTCACTTTTCTGACAGATCTAAGAAGAGTTGCTGATTTTTTTATTGTTCAGCTTTTTATTAAAGACAAAATAGTGATCTCTAAGTTCCTTACATGCTATACTAGAAGTTTGCAAACTCATTTCAGTGGCAATATTTACTTTAGCAAATAACAAAAAGTAATTTCTTGTCTGATTAAAAATCACTAACTCTGAGGAGAGTCCAGACTTTTCTAAATACCAACCTATTTTAAGTGATGGCCTGTTTTTATTTCCTTTTTTAATCCAAGGGATCTATTTTCTGTGCAGAGTTATTATACTTTCTATTATTGCATTTACTAAGGCAGAGAAAGAAACCAAAATAAAAAACTTATAAATGAATAATTAAATATTGCCTTAAGATGTAATGATTTTGCTGATGAACATTTCTTTTTCCTTGAGGTATGTTGAAATTCAAAACCTATAGTGAATTTGGTTAAAGCACATGATTACCAAGCTTAAAACAATACATTGAAATTCAGCTCATAACTTTGCACAATTACCAAACGATATATAACTTATAAAATATCATTATATGATATTCTATACATATAAATACATTGTAATGCTAAAATTTTCTATAACTTTTCTTTTGCTAAGTGTTCCTTAAATTTATATTAAAAAATATCCGAAAAGAAGTCTGAGGAAGTTAAGATTATAAATCACACTAGCTAAACACTCAATGATTTAATATGACCACACATTGAGTAGTAATGGATTTTTATACATAATTTAGATATAGGTGATTCAAATATAAATGTAAACTTGGTAAATGCCACAATTAATGAAAGAACATAAAATTGTGAATAAACATTTTTAATATCACTTCTTTGTTCATCATATGAATTAAATGATCTATTTTTTCTCTAAGCTTTACAATATTGAAATGTTTTTCATACATAGATTGCACAGGTTACCTCCTATTTTTACAAAAACAAAAGCGAAAGATAATAACGTTTCTTTAAAGAACAAAGAATTATTAAATCATGTTTTAAATGGTATAGTTTTTCTAATAAGTTCATTATTTTACCTTATGAAACTCTCATAAATCCTTGTGTTTTTGATTAAATATATCAACTTAAATCATTTATCTGCTGCTCTATCCTTTTTTAAAATGCAATTATATTACCTCACCTTATTATTCTCCAAGGCAATAGAGACTCATACTCAAAAAAAAAAAAAAAAGAAAAAAGAAAAAAGAATATATCAGTATAAACATAAAAACAAAGTTCCTAGGGACCAGCAGTTAGCATAATGGCTATGTCGTTGGCTATGTCGTTGGACTCCCATGTAGTCTACTGTGGTTCGAGTCCCAGACCCGGTGGCTTAAACTCACGCCAGACACATGTGCGTGCGTGCCCAAGATCCTGAGAGGAGAATAGAGAAGGGATTTCAGCATGGCCATCCCCTGTGGGTGGTGATTTTTCGCTTTCTGTCTCTCTGTCTGTCTGGCGAGTGCATGGCGAGTTCAAGCAAAAACCTCGACAAAAAAAAAAAAAAAAAAGTCCCATCTAAATCTCTTGATTTATTTTCATAAACCCTGAATATGTATTTTCACCACAATTTTTTAGGATTTTTTAGAAAAGCTTTCCAAAGTATATAAACATACAATACACACACTCACATACATGTACACACACACATATATATACAAATATATATATACACACGCACACACATATATATGTTATATACATATTATATATATGTATATATGTAATATATATATACACACATATTATATAATTTTTGTTCATTCTATATGGGTAAGAGAGAGAAGCACCACAACAGGGTCTTTGCACCACAATCTGCCCCCAGTCTCAGCCAGCTCTGGTCTCAATATCCTTAAACGTTCTGGAACACAAACTCAGGACCAGTTGCAATACCATTGTGCCACCACCTAGACTCTCACTTATGTTCAGAGGTTTGAATTTTTTTGATTAAACTTTCATAATGATTGAAAAAATATCTCTACTCTATTATAATGTTCTGGCTTAGAATTTGAAAGTTATAACAATAGTTCTTTACTTTTTCCAGATTCATGGTACTGCAATTTTCATCACTGGAAGCCCACTTTGAAGACTATTCCAAAACCAACGTCAATACAGTGGCAGGGGATATTAAAAGTGGCAGGTCTTCTAACATTTAGGTGTAATTGATGACGCCTGATGGAATAAACATGGAATGGAATAAGGTTGGCTCTAGATGGTTCCATGATATCAACCTGAAATAGTGGGATGTTGGAAAAATCATGATGCATTTTTGTATAGAAAAATATGTCATGCCTTTTGCAACAATCCAAGATCAGTTCCTTTGTGGTTTAAATCTAACTGCCTTAGGAAACACTTTGTAAAACTCCAGTGCCAAAGAAACAGTATTTTCTTATCATTATTGTCCAGGATTCTGAGACTTAAACTGCAGATATCATACATGGAGTATAATTTGCCTCAGTAAAGGCAAATGTCTTGGTGTTTAGTGAATAGACAAATTAACTTGCATAGACTTTCGCTTACTGAGAGTGATATGTGGAGCTGCAACTACGCTGCCACTCAACTCTCACACTATCAAAAACATAAAAAGTATCAAACCAAAATCCCAGTATAATCCTCGCAATAATTTTATTTTTGTTCTCGTGGAATACATGACTAGGAACTAATTTGGAATTACAGTTAATGTATATGTAATACCAAGTATTAGTATGATAAGAGTCCCAGTGCTTAGACAAAATTTAGGGAAACTCCTTTATCTCCCTTGTAATTCCCACTAAACTAGACTTTTTATCATTTTAGTTTACATTGACTCTCTAGTATTGTTTTCTATTCTATTCAAGTGATGTGTTTAGCTAGCCGATATCACTTGTTGACACAGTGAATTTCCTGGCGGTGATTCAGTAGCCGTCACAGCAATCAGCATGGGAACACCTAAATGCTATAGATGACTTCCTATTGATTGCTATAAAAACACACAAATAAAATGTGAACTCTAAAAATCTATTTACAGCCACAGACGTAATCCTTAAGTACAGCTTACTGATTTTTCAGCTGGCAGTGCTTGAGCAACTCCTTTCTTTCAAGGACATCCTTTACACAGCAACATTACAACAGAGTCTGCAATTGCAGAGGATTTGGAAACACCTTCATTTAATTATAAGGAAAGATTTTAACAATCACATTCTTTCTTTCTTATTTTATTTTATACTTTCAATCACTATACATCATTTCATCTGTAAAATGGATTTGCCTAATATGAATATACTTCACACCCATCCAGAAGAGACGATACACATTATCATCATAGAGTAGATAATAATCTATTTCTGTGTCCCATAAATGTCTTGCTTCTCTATTTTTTCCTTAATTTCTTTCCTCATACTCTCCTCCTTCTTCCACCCTCTTTCCACAACACTTCCAGTATCTGTAACCATTTTACATGCTTCTATGTCCTCTAAGCTTTCAGTTTCTGACATAGAGTGCTGAGAGTCATTATATATTAAGTGAAGACCTACAATGTCTCTCATAACCTGGCATGCTTCACTCAGCAGTAAACCTTTCATATCTGTCCATTTTCTATCAAATGCTAGGATCTTATTTTTCATTGTTGTTGTTGTTTATGACTGAGTAGTATTCCATAGAGAATAGGTGCCACACTTTTCAATCCATTCATCTGTTTATGAACATTTGAGTTGGTTCCATGTCTTAGCCATTGTGAATAATGCCACAGTAGACATAGATACGCAAGCACTTTTCCAATTTAGTGTTCTCCTATCCTTGGGGCAGATACCCAAGAGTGGAATTTCTGTGTCATATGGTAGTTCTAGTAGATCTTTGAGGAATCTCCACATTGTTCTCTACAGTAACTGGACCAATTTTCATTCCCACTAACAGTCACTTTCTTAAAATTAAACAAAATTGACCCACATGGTCAGGTTTTAATTTTTACACGTTAGGTTACTCAATAGTCAATGTATGTCTAACAAACCACCATTTGAGGAACACGATGGCAAGTTTAAAAATCCACTGGAGTTATGTAATTTAGATTGAATTTCTCTTCTGATACTTTCCAGACATATGTCCTTCATCTAGTTCAGTTTCTTGGAGTTTCAGTTTCTCTTGTCTATAACATGGAAAAAACAGTTCTTACCAATTCTAGAATTATAAATTCATAGATATCCACAGTTCGATGGCAGCTGAAGTCATTTATACTATTATTTTCTCTGCATGACTTTGGAAACTGAAGCCCCGAATCTGGGCTCAACTGCAGTCTTGGATCTTGAAAGATGATTGTTTCTGAGAGAAATAATTGGAGGTGGGGATGGATGGTGGCACAGCAATAACACAACACTCTGTGAGACTGATCCGCATGGGAAGAAGGTTCTGGGTTCATGTCTAGAGACTTCACTGAACAGAATGCCCATGATTCAGGGCTGGTTGAGGCAGGAGGTGGGTTTCATCATAGGAATTCCATTGGGGATGTGTTTATCTCTCTGTCACTTTCTCATTTGTGGAAGGAACAAATAAATAAGCTTAAAATTAACTTGGAGTATTAAGAAATCTAATAACTGATAATGCAGGAGAACCCATCAGACAACATTAATAACAGGCTAATAGAACACTTTCTTGCTTTCAACAACAGATTTTGCCTGTGCTAGTGTGTACTGCTTTGGTAATATATTAGTTTGTCAGGGATGCTGTCACAAAGGACCAAAAACTGAGTAGCTTAAACAACATTGTCTCAATGTTCTGAAGGCTAGAAGTCCTAGATGAAGGGCTGTCAGTATCGACACTTTCTGATGGCTGAGATAAACACTCATTCATGCCTCTCCTCTAACATCTGGTGGTTTTCTAGCAATCTTTAGCATTCCTTAGCTGTAAAAAAAGCATCACCCTAATTTCTGTCTTTATCTTCACATGGAAGATAGAGGTTCCTATGTACAACCTCTGTGTCTAAATTCCCCTTTATAATAAAGGTATCAGTCATATTTGATAGGAGATCACCCTAATAACCACATCATAACTTAACTGTACCCTCAGTACAGTGGAGCTCACTTAAAAATCTCCTCTGTTTTGGTTCACAGTTGTACCAATAGCTTTTTTCTGGTGTAGTACTTTCTTCATTAAATAACAAATGATGACCAGGAAACATTATTACTATGGAAATCAAATAAGGTCATATTCTGAGGTATTGAGTGTTGGGGCCTTTAACCTATGGACTTTGGATAAAAATATTTCAACTCATCATACAGAAAATACAAATTTATTTTAAAATGATGTTGCAACATAAATCACCAGTACTTCATTTGGTAGACCTTAAATTCTTCCTGAAATAACACTAATCTTTCACTCATAGTGCCACTGACTTTATTTTTAAGAGAGATTTTTTTTTTTTTTGCTATAGGGTACAGGCACTCACCAGAGAGATAGAGAGAGAGAAAAGAAGTAAGAGATCACACACACACACCTCCCAAGGGGTGGGGGTGGGGGGATGGCTACACTGTAGTCCCTTCTCCTCCAGTGTCCTCTTGGGATTTAAGGCAAGCATGCACAGTTGGCTGCCATGAGTTTCAAGCTACCATAACTGGGACTCAAACCACGGTTGACCATGTGGGAGTCCAGTACTATACCACCTGCTGGTCCTGCCACTGACTTTTCAATAATTTTTTTCCTCAAAGAATGTATAGAACATGTCACCTAAAAATAAATTGATATATGTTTTCTAAACTATTTGCAATAATAATAATGTTGATGTCTTTATGACCAAAACCTAGAAAATCTCAGACACTGAGAAGAAAATATGGATTTAGTAGTGTCTAATGTGTCACATCCTGGCACATTCTCTCTTATTCTTTAATGTCAGCCATCAATAAAGTGAACATATTAAACCAGGAAAGCACGCAGCAATAGAGTTTGGCAGGGGTTTGCAATAACTAAACATTTCTCAAGGTTTAACAATAGCAGCAACAATTCAGAAAGAAACAAGTAAAGATAATACAATAACATGTCAAACCGATGCCAAATTACAAGTGACATGCACACCTACGTATGTAACTGAATGCTATCAGAAGTGAGACTTCTGCTCTGCATTACTGCGGAGAAAGGGAACACTTTGGTTAAGTATTATAAAAATACCCAGCTCGATTTAGATATCAGAAGATGTATTAAATGCAAACTCAGAGACTTTAATGATAGTGTTGAGATTTGCACTGAAGAAAGCTGAGATGTATTTTATTTCCTTGAGCTTTATGAGGGTAATATGTTACAAATGTATAGTCAAGTAATAGATAAGTCTGATACTTAAGGCTGCACTGTAGACATCTGGATGAGAGCACAAGTGCTTGGGGCATAGTTTTACTGAGGGGTTATATTTCATCACAATATCTTTTCTCTCTAGCTCATGAGAGTAAATACAGTACAGCTCACTTAGAAATCTCCTTGAAGACTGTCTGTGGAAAGAAGGGACATTCTGGTTCACCAATAGCACCAGTAGTTTCTTTCCTGTGCAGCACTTTCTTCACTGAACAAATAATGACAACCAGGAAACATGAGCACTGTGGCAGTTACATTAACTCCTTCAGACCCTCAGGGATCCAAATGTGCAACTGTAAATATAAAGTCATTATAGAAATCTTTTTGCCTCTACTGTATTTCATATTTTATCAAGATATGATTATCGTTCACAATAACATTTATTTCACAAAATAAACATTTTGTTAAACTTTTATTTCTTTTGTGCATCTTTTATTTGTCATCTATTTCAGTAATTAGGATGTCTTTTGTTCTGACTTCATGAAACGAAAGTATTTACGTAATTCCATTGAAACTTATAAAACTTCAAGGGATTGGAAACATAAATATATATATATAAAAGAAATAGATCAAAGTTGTATTAATCATCCAACTAAGGAAAATCTCAGGTCGGGACCAGCAGTTGGCATAATGGCTATGTGGCTGGACTCCCATGTAGTCTACTGCAGTTAAAGTCCCGCACTCAGTGGCTTAAACTCATACTGGGCACATATGCATACGTGCTCAAGATCCCGAAAGGAGAATGGAGGAGAAGGGATTGCAGCATGGCCATCCCTCTGGGGGTGGGGTGGGGTGGGGTGATTTCTCCCTTTCTATCTCTCTGTCTCTGTCGTGAGTGCATGTACCCTATAGCAAAAACCTCTCAAGAAAAAAAAAAAAAAAAGGAAAATCTCAGGTCTATGTAAAATCATCCTACTATAGTATTTTCCTGAAGAAAGACTCTTAGATATACCAGTGCTATGTGATAATCTATCACAAATTATAGGAAAGGACATATTATATATTATAATACTTTTGAAAGACGTGAGTAAGGCAAAGTGGACTATGTAGCATTTGGAAAAATAGTAGTAATAAGGTAGTTAACATATATGAAATTCTCATAATGTGTTAGGTACTATGTTAAATGTTTTCTATTTTCTAGATGATGATAGCAATATTCACAATTCTAAAGAGAAAATGATATGGTTACCCCAAAACTGGGTTAAAACAAATAAGTAAAAAAGTATATTTTAAATATCCTCCTGCACAAATCGGTTTTTAGACAATAAATAGAGGTGTAGACTCTCAAGTCATTTATAAGAAAGGGTTTGCTTTCTGTATTTGATGAGAAGCACTGAAGTACAATAGAAATACAATGGATTAAAGGATAATGAATGTATTCTTTTCTTGCATGTATATTAACACTAGTAACTGCAAGATAGGAAGAAGAAAATTCATGCCAATTTAAGTTTTCCTTAGAATAAAAATTTTAAGGGCAAAAGTTACCAATGGCATTCTTTATGTCAAATATCTCAGGTTGAAGACATAAAAGACTAATTTTTTCAAGGAATTTTTAAAAACTTTTGAAGAAAAATTATTTTTAGTCTTCCAACATATAGTCAGAGAAAAAAGAAGAAAAATGAACTATAAAAAATGAATAATGTCTTTTCACAATTAGGTAAATGATTACACCTTTCAAATTTCTATATGGCTTCTAACGATTCATCCTGAAGGGTGTTCAGTGAATCCCACTGTTTTTTTTTTTGGAGAGGTTTTTCACTATAGGGCGCGTGCGCTCGCCAGACAAACAGAGAGAGACAGAGAGACAGAAAGCAAGAAATCACCCCCCAGGGGGGCTGGTCACGCCGCAATCCCTTCTCCTCCATTCTCCTCTCGGAATCTTGGGCACGCACGCACATACGCCCAGCATGAGTTTAAGCCACCGGGTCCGGGACTCGAACCGTGGTCGACTACGTGGGAGTCCCGCAACATAGTCATTACACTAACTGCTGGTCCCAATGAATCCCACTGTTATTGGAAGGAAGACTGCCATGATCTTTTGTAAAGAATAATGTTTGAGACATTACCTCAGTCTCTCTGTCTCTCTCTTTATTTCTGGCAAGTGCACATGCCCTGTAGGAAAAATCACTGTTTCTAAAAACAAACAAACAAAATTATATAATTATATACACTTTGTCATTTAAGAAATGAGGTATACAGTAAAGGTTTAAAATTAAGTCTCTGGAGTTATACAAATATGGATTCCATTTCTAGTTTTCTGTTGTGTTAACTATATGAGTCTAGCCAAAACTTTGGAAATCTCAGTTTCCTTACCTGTGAAATGAGCATAATAATGATACCTTTGTGTTTGTTGGATGATTATGTAAAAAAAAAAAATTACACAGAGAATTTATAGTGAAAAAATATTCTATTCATGTTAATAAATATGAGTCGAGGCTGATGTATTAATTGAAAATCATGGAATCTGTATATTTTTAAGATCCTACACTCACAAGTCTGGTGATTCTATAATAACAAAGTAAAAGAAGAAACAAAAGGGGGGGGAGAGAAAGAGAGTAGGAAAAACGAAAGAGGAAAAGGAGGAACAAGAGGAGGAACTCATTACTTGTGCATTGTGTCTATCCTTTCTTGGTAGGCTATCCTTCTGGACCACATCATCATGACTTTGGGACCCAGAACATCGTAACAAGTGTTCTGTCTCCGGAATGTTGCTTCCTTTCATGAAATAAAAAAATAAGAAAAGAGAAAGATACTACTAACATTGTTGACTATTAAAACTTTAGCCTGAATGGAGCACATTGCTTCTAACCATCTTTTGTTAACTAAATCTAGTCATTTGGCCACTTCTGAGCACAACAGTATTCACATACATATCCAACTAACAGGGAGTACTCCAGAGAAGAAAAGCAAAATGGTTTTAGATAGTAATACAATCTACCACAGCTCATACAAGATTATTAAAGATTTCAAGTCTTCAGATTAAAAAAAGGTCCAGTAGTTCCAAAAACTTTGCATAGAGAGAGGTTCACATACTAAATGCTAAAAATTTGGGGGATATAAATAATATTTCACGTGGTTAAGTACCTAAATTATCACCAAAGGAGACCTCTTTTTTTTTTTTTTTTTGGAGAGTTTTTTGCTATAGGGCACGTGTACTTGCCAGAAAAATGCAGAGAGACAGAGAAACAGAAAGCGAGAAATCATCCCCAAGGGGGGATGGCCATGCCTCAATCCCTTCTCCTCCATTCTCCTCTCAGGATCTTGGGCACGCATGCACACGCGCCCAGCGTGAGTTTAAACCTCCAGGTCCGGGACTGGAATCGCAGTTGACTACATGGGTGTACAGCGACATAGCCATTATGCTAATTGCTGGTCTCATGGAGACATCTTTTTTGAAGAAAAATAACTGCACACTAAAAAAACCATGAAGACCTGGGGTGAACTTCTTTTTTTTTTTGAAGAGGTTTTTGCTATAGGGCGCGTGCGCTCACCAGGCAGACAGAGAGAGACAGAGAGACAGAAAGCCAGAAATCACCCCCCAGGGGGGATGGCCACGCCGCAATCCATTCTCCTCCATTCTCCTCTCGGGATCTTGGGCACGCACGCACATGCGCCCGGTGTGAGTTTAAGCCACTGGGTCTGGGACTCGAACCGTGGTCGACTACGTGGGAGTCCAGTGACACAGCCATTACGCTAACTGCTGGTCCCACCTGGGGTCAACTTCTGACCTAGGCTACTCACCAGCTTATACACATTAAACAGGTATATAATTTTATTATTGTAATTAAGATTTCTAAAAGTATTTATTTTGATGAAGAATTCATTAGTACACTTAGGCAATTTTCCTGAAGCAGAAATCACTCTAATGAAATAAATTTGCTTGACGTTCCTATTATTTACCCAGAAGTGTTTTTAATTCAGAAGTAGGAGGCCTGCATGTGTCCAATACCTATATTTCCTCCTTGCCAATATATATATTTCCCCCCAAAATTATTTCAGAACATACAGCCAACCGCATATCTATTAATACTCCATGACTCTCAGAAAGCTGGGGCAGTCCTGAACTTTAAATGTTTATTTCCAACATAACATACTATCTCCTTTCTTAAAAGTCTCCCCTAGAAGCCACTAGGTTCATGTCTCAACTCTTCTCAAGCTCAGTTAAAACTAGAGAGAAAAACAAAAGCAAGCAATCACACACCTCTTGAATTACATAGTGACTTGTGGAACTTTTTCCCTAGATAAATTTTCTGAAAGGCCCTTCCTATCTACCTCTCTTCTCTTATTGATTCATTTCTTACTTCTCTACAACTTCGTCTATGGTCCCATATCTACAGAATACTCAAGACATGTGATACGTATGGACAAACAATGCAATTGATTATTTGGGTTTGCTCAGTAGCTTTTCATTATCTTTTAAAATAGTGGAAATACTATGCAGACTTAATTACCAATCCAATATTGCAATATTGGATTGAATATGTGTAAATATTTTTTAAGATAGACTTTTGCTATAGGGCACATGTGCTCACCAGAGAGAGGGATAGAAGGTGAGAAATTACTCCCCAGGGAGGATGGCCATGCCACAATCCCTTCTCCTCCATTCTCCTCTTGGGATTTTAGGCACACATGCACATGTGCCTGGCCAAACATGAGTTTTAAGCAGTTGAGTTCAGGACTGGCACTGTGGTTGCCTACATGGGAGTCCAGTGACATAACCACTATGCCATCTGCTGGTTCCAAATATTTGTAAATTTATGGATGACCTCACAATGAGCATTTTCAGTGACTATCCCACTTTTAACAACATTTAAGTGCTATGATATACTGGAGACATTCAGCCTGTCCTAAAACTCTCCTCCATGGACTTCCAAAACACCACTTTTTTCTCGAATTTCCTTTTAACTCTTCCACACGTTTTCAACATCATCATTATTATTATCATAGTAATTGAGATGGCAGTGGCAACTCTTGTTCCAGACTTTTGTTCATTTGTTTGTTTTCCATAGGGCGTGTGAGCTCACTAGGGAGAAAAAGAGACAGAGAAACAGTGAGAGGGAAAGTGAGAAATCATCCCCTGGGAGGAGGGTCATGTTGCAATCCGTCCTCCTCCATCCTTCTCCTGGGATTTGGGGTATGTGTGCACATGCAGCAAACGTGATTTTTCAAGCTGCTCAGTCCAGGACTCAGACTGTGATAGGCTGTGTGGGAATCCAAAATTTTAACCATTATGCTACCTGGTGGCCCCAATCTAGACATTTTTATCTTTTTTTGGTAAAGAATTATTTACTTATATATTTTTTACTATCATTGTTATTTAATCTTTATAGGACACATGTGCTCACCAGAGACGGAGACAGAAACAGAGACAGAGAGAGAGAGAAAGCCACCAGGTTCAGGACTTGAACCATAGCCAGCTATGTGGGAGTCCAGCACCTTAATCACCACACTACCTGTTGGCCTCTAGACATTTAACAGCCAGTGTAAACCAAGACGTTATTTTACTCCCTTTCTTCTTATTTTATACAGATTACTCCAAATGAGCTCATCATTTCACCTTCACAGAATCTCTTTATCTTGTTTTCCTTCTCAAAGTGAATGGTATTATTGACTACTTTTGTACCTAAACCAAAAATAAGGGTTTCACTCTTGATTCTTTCCACTCCTTGATCTCATTGCATTCTAATAGTCACTAAACTCCCTTTCTCCTATATCTAGACATATTTCAAACCAATCTGTTCCCTTCCCTTCATATTTTCTGTGATTCTCTTGGCTTACATTTTTTAATGTAAGTCTACATATATTATCAACATATGAGGAATCTGACTAAAAAAAAAAAAAACTGCCTCAGGAGTATGGTAAGATATATAAAAATAGGTTTGCTTAGACCTGTAGCATATTTTCTGAGCTATTAAATATATAAGCATGTATCATGTCAGAATAATTATTAATTATGTTTTTTACTGATAACACCACAAATAGTGCTCAATGGAGTTACATTTAAAGAGAGGAATGAAAACAAGCACATATTGACATCTATAAATGTCTGAGTATCCTAGGTATATTACATGTTTTATTATATTACACAGTTTTTTTAAAAAAATCAATTAATTTATTTTCTGGGTGAGAATGAGAGGGAAA
>NW_006159750.1:2276173-2284797 GCF_000334495.1 Tupaia belangeri chinensis
AGAGGGAAAGCGAGATAGACAGGATCTTCATACTGCAGTCCTTCCACAGCCCTGCCACCAGCCAGGGTGCTGAACATGCTTGTGGTCACATGTGGTGAGTGGAGGCAGACTTAGGGGTGTGGACCAGAGCCTTCCCACACGGTCTCAAGCACCACACAGTAGCACTATCCCAGCTGTTTGTGCCACCACGGCTGGGCTTACACTGTACAGGTTTTGAAGGCATAATTATGTGCTAGTCTGTTTTAAAGCACCAGCACAAATTTTTACAGTAATGAAGGTCTTCAATGTAATGTTCTTATTGTTAATAAGGTTTTATTACACCTTCATAAGATGGTTGACTACCAAGACAATTTAACAAATCAATATCTGGAAAAGTAATCTGGGTTGTTTCATTAATTTGTTCAAGTTTTTGAGTTTCTATGTCTTCTGAGGATCTGTAACTTATCTGAATAAGACAAGTAGAAGTTGTTATTCTCACAAATTTTAAAATCCAGTGAAGAAGATACATGAAACAAGGAAAAGATGGATGGGTGGATAAATGCAGCATTCCCTTTTAGTCACTATTCTCATTTCTAAGGTGACCCAAAAATCCACAGAATAGTCAATAGTCATTCATTCAACCAAAGTTTAGAGGTTCCTACAGGGATATTTAAGCTATTTCTTCAGATAGCAATAATCTTCATGAATAAAACAGAATCATGTGACAGAATGACTGAGAAGTGGGGCAACATTGGTGTTGCAGTCTGGCAAGTACAGTCAGAGGTAATAACGTTTGCGTGATTAGTGAGAAGGAGTAAGCCAAGCCATGTGAATCTGAAGGAAAAAGGCTCAAAGAGAAAAATAAGTAAATGCCAATGCCTAAGAAACTGACAGAAGACCAGAGTGGCAGACTGTAGTGGGTATGAAGAGAGTAGAAAAATTGATTTTGATGTCCCTGTTTCAGGTCAATTCTGTTGACTTAGAAAAATTTAGCTTGAATTTTTGTTTTAAATCTTCTTAGGAAATGACCTTATATATTTGTCAACTTCAATAAGTTTAAGGAAAATATATATCATGAAAAAAGATGCTAAATTTCATAAATGTTCTGCCCAAAATGTACTTTAATTGTATTTTCACACATTTTTTAAGTCCCTTAGTATTATGATAATTTTGCATATAATCGTAAAGGTCAAAAAGTATCTTAGGGCTGTTGGGGTCGGTGAAGGATTGCAAGATGACTGGGCAAAAACTTGCCCTAAAAACTTTTGACTGAGTAGCTTTTGGGAAAATAATACTCTGAAACCAAAAGGCTATTGCTAACTTCCTGAAAACTTGGAACGAGACCCTAACCTCCAGGTTGGCTGCACTACCTGAGAATCTGCCAGCGATCGACTGGGTGTACTACAAGGCCAACGTGGCCAAGGCAGGCTTGGTGGATGACTTCGAGAAGAAGTTTAATGCCCTGAAGGCTCCTGTGCCCAAGAATAAATACACTGTCCAGGTGGACGCTGAAGAAAAGGAAGACGTGAAAAGTTGTGCTGAGTTTGTATTCCTCTCAAAGGCCAGGATTGAAGAATATCAGAAACAGCTGGAGAAGATGAAGAACATAATTCTATTTGATCAGAAAACCATTGAGGACTCAAATGAAATCTTCCCAGAAACCACATTAGATAAGAAGAAGTATCCCTATTGGCCTCACCAGCCAACTGAGAATCTTATAAAATTTTTGTGTCTGGAAGGAAGCTCTGGTCCTTGTCTTACAAGCTCTGGACATTAAACATGGAAGTAATGATATAGATGTGAAAAAAAAGTATCTTAGCATAGCAAATCGATATAACAAAGGGCAATATATGTCCAACTTTAAACTTAAAATTAAAACTAGAAATTAAAATAATTTATATGTGTGTATATATGGATATGTATTTTATCATAAAATATGTAAAAAGTTAATGTTTATGTTCAAGGGTAAATTTAAAAAAATATTTTTGAAAACCTATATTTGCAAGAGCCATCTGAATTTAGAAATGTAATATTATTTTAATGTTCCCTAGTGGTTCTTTGATAAAATTGGGGGATTGCTTAACAAATCTAAAATATAAGTCTAAAGAAGCATTCTTTTCTTTTCAGAATGAGGATGAGGTTTATATCATTTACTGTAAGCAGAAAGCAAAATACTTAAACACTTAAAAAGTAAAATAAAAACCACTTAAAAAGTAAAATAAAATGAGAAAAAGAAAGTAGCTGTTTTTCCTAATAATATAAAATATTAACATCTTTCAAAGGACTAAGCAACTCTCCTTTAAACTATATCATATCTGAGATTTACTTCAAACATGAAAATGTAAAAGTTGCTGTCTAAATAAAATTGGTATGAGTTTTCCCTAGATACTAAATGGAAAACAACAATGAAATAGTTTAGGTTTTCCTGTTATGAAATCCTATTCCTACTGGAAAAATATAAAAATGGGAAAACAAAAAAAAATGTTGAAAATGTCTTAACAGGAATTAGGAAGCTTTATATCTATAGACATAGATAACATGTTTTTCCTCAAATAATTATATAAAATTGGCAAGAAAAGAACTATCTTCTTTTCTAGTTTATAGCTAGAGGATCTGTGGCACAGAGGTACTAGGTCACAGAGAAAGTCTAGGGCCAATTCAGAACTTCAGATATCGTGATTAGTAATTTCTCATTACTTCCATTCAATTTTGGGCCATGGTCTTCCTAATTATTTTTTCCAAATTACCATATATCCTTCAGAATCCTTAATTAATCAACTTGATGTTTATGAATAACTGTGATATGTATCCCCCTCTTCTGCAGTTCTTTTTAAGATAGGGTCTCTCCACGCCATGATCCTCATTGCTGAGATTACCCAAGGAAGAGGAGGTGGGGGAGAAGGAGGAAGTATTTTTGACTGGGTCTTGCATTTGCAATCCTTCGCCCCAGCCTCCCAATTATCTAGGATTACAGGCACATGCTACAATTCTTAGTCAGTGCAAGTCAGTGTAGGATCCGAACCTTTGCTTTCCACTGGACCCCAGTCTTGCCAAGCAGCCAAGGGCACCTTGCCACTTGCAACATAGTGCCTGGGCCTCTTTTTATTCATTCAGTTACTTATTTACTTTTCAGACAGACTATCGCTCTGTCACTCAGGCCCACTTTAAGATAGCAATCCTGGTTGAGCTTCTCCGAGTCACTGGGATTACAGCTGCATGCCTCTCAGCCCAGTCGTTAGGTTATCAGTCCAGGCATCGAACTCGGACTTCCCATGGGGACCCAGCCTGCAGAGTGCAGTGTTTCACCTGCAGTGCTCTACTGTACTTGGCTTTCTTGTGGTTCTTGAAGATGCAGGGTAAGAGTAGCCTCCCCACTTTAAATGTTAGTGTAGAGGGTGCTCTGTAGCATCCTGCCTTTCTACAAAAGAGAAGAAAGAAAAGAAGCCTTGACTCTAGTTTTACGCATGTTGTATATACTTAATTCCAAACACTTTTATTCTCTCTGCAAATTGATAGGCTGTAAAGCCACTTGGTTACATTGTCAACTATCAATTCACATTCTCTTTTCATTAACCTATAAATAGATGGTTTTTAAAAAAGTTAAAGACTTTTGAGAAAACACAAACAAGCAATTATGTAATCTGTCTCCCTATTTCAAATGGCTAGATTATAGAAGAGGCTAAAATTTTGATGATGATTTGTAATGTATCTCTTGCCCTGAAAGATATAAATTGCTGTATGTTCAGAGCTTCAGTAAGATAGATAAGTATTTAGCTAGGAAAAAAGTTAATTTCTTTCACCCTTAGTGGTAGGAAAGGTGGGCATTTCGTTCAGCCAATTTGGTTTTATGCACTCATGCTCAGGTTGAAAAGTATAAATGTACAATAATAAAGTAATGATAACAGCCACATTCCATTTCCCCCTTTCTACCTTAATAGCTCCAGGTAGGTAATTTTACTGTGTACATAAATCATTAGTCTTCAGCAGCCACCCTGTTCTCTAGTTATTCTTAGGCTCCAATATAGTTTTATTTTGCTAAGAGCCATTCCCGATTGTCTCTGGAGTGATGGCAGGGGTGAGGGAGGATTCAAATTAGCTTCAAGGTACATTTAGTTCTATTACTCAGGCATAATACCCCTATGACATATAGACCATTCCCTAGTCAAATACTAATTTACAATTGTCTTGTTTCAGTATAACCAGTCTGCATTGCTAAATCTTTTCTGGCTGAGTTTGATTTCAATGATAGAAACTGAGTATTTTTTACAATCCCAAGCTTCTTAGTGTAAAACAAAAACAACAAAAAAATTCTCCCATAATTTAAAAAGTCAAGGAAGCTTTCAAGAAGAATCCAGAAAGAAATGACAAATACACTCCAAGAGTTTATTTTATTCATTTATTTATTTTAGTTTTTGCTATAATGTGTGTGTGCTCGCAGGAGGGATAGAGAGAGGAAAAGTGAGAAATCACCCTCTGATGGAGTAGCCATGCTACAATGCCTTCTCTTTTATTCTCCACTCAGGATTTTGGACATGCATGCAAATTTACCTCAAACTGTCAGGTCTAGGACTCAAATTGAGTAGTCTACCATATGAGATCCAGCTGCTTTAATCTCCACATCACCTGCTGACCTCCCCAAGAGTTTAACAGATTTACTAAGCTACTTCAGTCAAAAATGTTATGAAAAGAAAATGAATTGTAATCAGTAGAATTTTAGACAAGTCATATAAAGATTCTGGAATATAATTTCTGTCAGGAATCCCTGACTTACTAAGATATAACATTAGGGTCTCTATAATGCTCTTACAACCAAACATTGCAAGCATTCAGTATATAATTAAGTCCAGAGTAGCTTTGTTGAATGATAATGGAATACATAAAAGAATAATATATTATTATTACTGTTATATTCAAGTTTTTCTTGATTTTCTTTCTTTCTTTCTTTCTTTCTTTCTTTCTTTCTTTCTTTCTTTCTTCTTCTTCTTTTTTTGCTATTAAAAAGTCACAACTGGGTTGGGACCAGCAGTTAGCGTAATGGCTATGTCGCTGGACTCCCACATAGTCGACCACGGTTTGCGTCTCGGGCCTGGTGGCTTAAAACTCATGCCGGGCACATGTGTGTATGTGCCCAAGATCCCAAGAGGAGAATGGAGGAGAAGGGATTGTGTCATGGCCATCCCCCCTGGGGGGTGATTTCTCGCTTTCTGCCTCTATGTCTCTCTCTGTCTGTCTGGCAAGCGCATGCACCCTATGGCAAAAAACCTCTCAAAAAAAAAAAAAAAAAGAAAGAAAGAAAGAAAAATAAAGGTACATGTGCAACTGGGTTGACCCTATGGCCCAATGACTAAGGGAACTAGATTCCACATGGCCAACCACACAGTTCAAATCTCAACCCTGGAGGCTTGAAAACACACAGAATACATGTGCTTACATGCCTCAGATCCAAACAGAATGGGAAAATGGCATATAAGGGATTTCAGCATAACATACTCCTTTGGCAATTAAAAAAAATTAAGCAGTGCATTATTACAATGTGAAGGTAAATTGGAGAAGTAGGAGAAAGGAAATAAGTTCTTTTATTTTCTTCCCAACTCTAAAACAAACAAATAATATCACAGTGCAAGCAAAAGCAAATAAATAATACACCTCAACTTCCTGTGCCAGAAATACAATAGACACTTGATAAATATTTGTTGAACTGATGCTAAAGCACCCAGTGATATATATATATATATACACACACACACACATTATAATATATATATAATAGTGTGTATATATATTATATATCATAATATATATGTATTTGTGTGTATTTTTTTATTTATATGTAATTTTTTCTTTATTTTCTTTGGAGAGGTTTTTGCTATAGGGTACATGTGCTTGCCAGAGAGACAGAGAGCAAGAAATCATCCCCCCGGGGGGGGAATGGCCTCATCACAATCCCTTCTCTATTCTCCCCTCAGGACATTGGGCATGCACGTGCACGCACCTAGTGTGAGTTTAAGCCACTGGGTCTGGGACTTGAACTGTAGTCGACTACATGGGAGTTCAGTGACATAGCCATTACGCTAACTGCTGGTCCTGATATATATGTTTTGTGTTAGAGAAATGTTTGCTATAGGGTGCATGTGCTTGCCAGAGAGACAGAGAGCAAGAAATCATCCCCCCGGGGGGGGAATGGCCTCATCACAATCCCTTCTCTATTCTCCCCTCAGGACATTGGGCATGCACACACATGTGCATGATGTGAGTTTTAAGCTGCTGGGTTCAGGACTCAATCATAATCGACTACATGGGAATCCATTGATGTCACCATTATGCCATCTGCTGGTCTCGATAATAAAATTTACTAAAGGAATAGAAAGATAAAGTACAGGTATACATATTCATAATGTAAGTCAGAATTGCCTACTCAAATTGACTTCCAATTCATGCCCATTATAGAAAGAATAATGTTTTGGAAAGCTCTTGATCTTTAGCAACAAAGATTTTTTTTTTTTTTAAAGGTTTTTGCCATAGGACGCATGGGGTTGCCAGAAAAATTGCCATAGGACGCATGTGCTTGCCAGAAAAAGAGAGAGACAGTGAGTGGAAAAGTGAGAAATCACACCCTCCAGCCCCAGAAGGGGATGGTCATGCCACAATCCCTTTTCCATTCTTCTTCTGGGATTTGGGGCACACATGCACATTTGCCTGGCATGAGTTTCAAGCCACCAGTTTGAGACTCAAACTACGGTCGGCCAAATGAGGTTCAGCACCTTAACCACCATGTCACCTTTTAGCCCCTAGATTGTCTAGTGATGGCTTCAGCTCTAACCAGCAGATGACAGCTCTGTAGAACAGTCCATAGTGTACCTGGTCTTATATTCCATGCTTGTCTGGTTAGCAAGATGACCAGTTACTCTTTCAGGTTTAGTAAATAGGGTAAGCTTTGAATTTTCCATGTTTTGGTCAGGCTTTTGAAATCCAGCCTATATCTGGAGAGCCTGCTAACTTGTGTGGAAAGAGGTAGAAGAGTGGATTATGTTAGTTACAAGTATAAATATTGAATAACATCCTGACTTTGTCCCATTAACCAAGTAGGGACAAATGGTTAAAATATAAAAACCACATGTCCCCTGCTGTCCGGCTGATTTTAAGAATTTTCCTGGAAATGTGGGGTATACTGAGCCTCACATGATGAAATGGTGGGCATGCTGCTGAGGGACGTGTTCAGGTTCTCCAGCGCCGACAATCCTGTCTGGCCTGGCTGCTTTTCTCTGCTCTTCCTCTAGCACTGGTGACTGCAATCCCGCATGGGTCATACCTGAGACCAGCTGACATGCCCTGACACATTCTTCCATTGGGCACTCCCACGCTTCATCCCACTTCCACACAGGGCATTATGTAAGTGCAGTTTTCATTTTTGAAAGCTATTATGTGCTGAAAAACTCCTTTTTTGGACCATGTAGGCTTCTTCACTGATGCCTGTACTTTGGAAGAGAATAAAACACCCAGTAGAAATCATAGAAACTTCTCATCAAATGTCTTATTTCCTATTAAATTTTCCACTTGAAAATTAAAGTTTGTGGGTTTCAATGAAATGTCATTGTATTTTCCTGGAAAGAACTAAAGACAACTCATTGTATGGCAATGGTTTCCCCCAACTTTTCTTTATCAAGATTTCTTCATGAGCAGTTCTGGACACCAGGCAGACTGAGGCTGCAGGCCTGAACCTTCTGAATCTTCATGCATGCCCACCGTTACTCTTCCTTGGACCCCAGGTTGGTTGTCTGGGACTTTAAGGTGAACTCCCACCCCACCCCACCCCACCTGCAACCTGGATGAGCCGGCCAGCAGTTCCGGACACCAGGCGGACTGAGGCTGCAGGCCAGACCAACCTAGTCCTGTCACTCATCTTCTGACCCTCTCCCACTAGCCTTTGGAATCTTTGAATTTTGGGGATTTGAATAGTGCGTGGCGTGCAATGTGCGCCGCATGATTTCCTTTTTTTTTGTTTTGTTTCTCTTCGCTCTTGAGGTATTGCTTATTAGGTCAGTTGGAGTCTCACCACTCCTTAGAAACAGGGAGGACTTTGGGCTATCCAGGGCTAGTGGCAACAGTTAATGGTAGTTGTGAGCAACAGGTAGGCCAACCATAAGAGATATCATCAATTTTCTAATCCTATACAATTTTAACACTCAGAGTTACCTTATATAAGTTAGGAAGAAACATATAGATTACCTGGTGACTAGGAACAATCGCAGAGGCTCAAGAAATATGAGCAACCAACAAAAGGCCTCCCCTTAAGAGAAATCATCAAGCCTACATCACCCACAGTCAATACAATAGACATCGTGGACATGTCTGATAAGGAATTCAGAATATTTGTAGTGACCAATCTAACTGAGATGGAAGAGAAAAGAGACAAGAAGCTCCAGGAGATGAAGAAGTCCTTTCATGACTTGAAAGAAGAAATGGATACCTTAAACAAGAACCAGATGGAACTTCTAGGATTGAAGAATGTGATACAGGAAATCAAAACCTCCCTTGAAAGTATTAAAAGTAGGTTAGACCAGGCAGAAGATTGATATCTAATGTAGAAGACAAAACATCTGACCTAGAAAAAAGTATCAAGAAGATTGAGAAAACAACCATGAAAA
>NW_006159750.1:2288843-2298289 GCF_000334495.1 Tupaia belangeri chinensis
GAGGATAGAGAAAGATAATAAGAGAACAATAGAGAGGCAGGACATTAGTGAGAAACAGATATGGCTTATTACCTGTTGATGATGACATGTATAGTATTCTCAACTGGATTGGTCTGAGAAGTATTTCATGATGGGCAAAGTCTTTTTACAAGCAAAATGAGAAATAGTGATTGACTGGTTAAAAAATAATAAGAATAATAATAATTGGGAAAATCATAGAAAAGATATTGAATGTTGAAGCGGGGAGATTAATGTCTCTGTATTGACTGACATGTATGGCATTCCCTTTTGAAAAAGCAATGTAATACATTGTAAAGCTATATGTAATCCAATGTAATATAAAGAAGATTATGATGATAATAAAAATAAAAATTAAAAAAAAGAGTTCTTCATTACACAAGGTGCAAATCCAGGTCAGCTGATGTCATGGCGGTGGTTAAGGCAGCTATATCCCATATGGATGAGTTCACAATTCAAATCCCAGACCTGTAAGCTTGAAAAACATACTGGAGTGCATGTTTATGCATGCTCTAAATACCAAGAGGAGAACAGAGAAGGGATTGCAGTGTGGCCATTCCTCCTGTGGGCTGATTTCTCACTTTCCCATTCTCTCTCTTTATCTCTCTGTCTAGCAAGTGCACAAGCTCTATAACAATTTATTTTTGGGAGAAATATTTTTACTGTAGGGCATGTGCACTCACCAGAGAGACAGAGAGATAGAAAGTGAGAACTCACCCCCCCAAGGGCATGGCCACACTGCAATCTCTTCTCCTCTATTCTCCTCTTGGGATCTTGGGCATGCATGAACACACACCTGACATGAGACTTAAGCCACTGGGTCAGCGACTCAAACCACAGTCAACTATGTGGGAGTCCAGTGATATAATCATTATGTCATCTGCTGGTTCTGCAAAACTTTTAATAAAAGAAAGTGCCTGTCTTATTAATATACATTTTTTTCTTCCACCAAGCATATATAACACATATCTGATAAATAATAGAATGTTGAATTACATATTTTTAATTATTGAAATTTTACTAATATGCTAGGCCCTACACTGTTTTTGCATCTAATTTCTCACTTAATACCCAAAGTACCTTAGGAGAAAAATATAGATTTTTACAAATGAAAAATTAAAGTTTATGAGACAAAATCATAAGCTCAAAAATATCCCAGATAATTAATGCAAAATCAAAGTTGCAAATCTCATTTCACTGTTATTAAAAGCTATTCTCTCAATATAAAACTTTTCTTTCCAACTTTAATTCTTTTTTTTAGAGCTATTGGGGTTTTTTTCTAGTATCAATAGGTATTTTAATGCATTTTTTTAATTTCAAGAAAATCAATTTTAGTTTTAATAGATCAAAATCAAAAAATGTTAAGAGAAATTTGCTTAAGTCTTAAAGTCAGGAAAAAGGTTAGGATTCAGTTCAAATAGTAGATAGTTGAACCAATCAACAGTTCAAGAAAAGACAAATCCTTAAATATGGAATTCAAAGCATAAAAGAAAATCAGTAGCGTTTCAGTCGAAAGTAAAAATTATATTTCACTAGTTCAGACTTATGTAATTAATCACTCTTCTATTGAATTTGCAGTGTTACTGTGGTCTGATCTTTCCATTTAAATCTGGAAGTTAACATTCAATTCCAGTTTTGTCCTTACCATTAGAATGGTCATTCTCTTGGTTGTTTTTTGTTATTTCTGTGTGTCTGACTTTAATTTTCCTGGTATAGCACTCCCTTCAGCACTTTTTGGAGAACTGGTTTGGTGTAGGTAAATTCTTTCAGGTTTTGTTTATATGAGAATGCTTTTGTCTTTTTTTTTTTTTTTTCCCATATGAAAGATAATCTTGCTGGGTATAGCATTCGTGGTTAAAAATATTTTTCACTTAACACTTTGAATATATTTTCCCATTCTTTCCTTCCTTGCATTGTTTCCAATGAGATGTCCGATATTAGCCTTACAGGATATCCTTTGAAAGTAACTTGACATTTCTTTTTTTCCAAATTTAGTATCTTGTCTCTGTCTGTGGTTTTGGTCAATCTGGCTATGATGTGCCTTGGGAAAGATCTTCTTGGGTTGATTCTATGTGGAGTCCTTTGTATTTCTTGGGTCTGGGATATTTGAATGCCTCTTTAAATTTGGAAAGTTTTCTTCCAAGATTTTATGGAATAGATTATCAATGCACTTCTTACTTTCTTCACCTTCTGCAATACCAATGATCCAAATGTTTAGGTGTTTAATGGTATCTAGTATTACTCTTATATTATTCTCATTTTGGGGGAGTTATCTTTCTGTCTTTCTGACGAATTTTTCTAGAGGTTCTATCTTCTACATCTGAGAATCGAACTTCAGTATGATCCAATCTGCTTTTTATATTTTCAACGGAAGTTTTGATTTCCTATATTACAGCCTTCAACTCTAATAACTCCATTTAATTATTTTTTATGATGTATACCTCTTTGTTCAGATTGTGAAAGAACTTCCTCACCTCCTGTTACTTAAAGTCTCTTTTCTCCTGCATCTTCTGGAATTCGCTGTCTCTGTTCTCTTGTATCTGTGTTAGCTTTGTCACTATGAATATTTTAAATTCTTTATCAGACATTTCCATGAGTTACCTTGTATTCTTTGTGAAGGAAGAAGAGTTATTCTTTTCTCTTAGAGGAGAGGTATTTTCTTGGTTTCTCATATTTCTTGTGCTTCTGTGGTGGTTTCTGGTCATCTGATGGATTACATGTTTTTTCCTACTTTCTGCAGTTATATCTGAGCATTCAGAGGACTGCAGGAGAAGGTAACGCAGTCTGTAAACAGTACTGTTTTTCTCCCTTTGCACAGCTGATTCAATAAAAATTGAGGATTAATCTGAACCTAAAAGTATTCAGGTATTTAGCTACTGAGCACCTAGACCTGGCTAGAAAATCGATGTGGGGAGGCTGAGCAGAAAAGTGAGAAAGATAAAAAGAAAATGGAAAGGAATAGAAAAAAAAAGAAGAAGAGTGGGAAAAAAGACAAAAACAATTTTAAAAGAAAAATAAATTTTTTGTCAAAAGATGAAAACTGCATGCCACACTAGTGCACTTGATTGCCTTATCTTATGGGGGCAAGGGCAAAGGTGAGAAATCGCAAGACAAAAGAGCAACAGAGAGCTTAGAAGTACAGAAGATTAAGAAAATTAAAAGAGCAAGAGAGAGAGATGGAAAGAGACAGTGACAATAAATAGAGTGCTCTAACCTGGCTCATGGCTAGATCTAGGGAGCAGGAAGGTAAAACCTGGGAATAGGGTCTCCTGTGGTCAAAATCCCAGAATAGATCTGTTCAGAACTCAAATGCAGATGGCTGCTGATGCGCTTGTACTGTCTCTTGTCTAGATCTGAGGAGCAGGAGGTGAAGTTCAGGCAGTGTCTTCAGTGGCTGAAATCCCCTCCAATTTTATTTCTTAAGAATACAAGAGAACTTCAGAATGCTTGAAGAGAAATGAAGTACAAGTTTTTATGCAGAAAGTTTGGAAATCCATCCATAGTTCTTTCATAAAACAAAATTTTTGAATTTTCTGAAGATCCTTTATATACCTTGAACTTAGTAAATGAATGACCAGAAAAGAAGGCAAAACTTGGTCAACAAAATAAAATGATCAGTTTGCAATAGATTTTTTCCTTAATATAAAGGATGTATATGCATTTATAAATATATATATATGTATATATATATACACACACACACACAGACACACATATATAAATGCATTGATTATACAATATTTTCAAATTTTACTTGGCGATAAAGTAAGTGCCCAGTTGTCTATTTTATGTTAGCTAGGATATGAGAAGACAAAAGTTTCAGAGATGTTCCATTCACTCTAGTGCTATTTTATTGTATTTCCTGTCTCTTCATGGAGCCAGGCCTTCACGTACAAGCTACACTCAGAATCTGGCCTGTCATCTCAACAAGGAAAGAATGGGCTGAAACTCAGGGCCAATGACAAAAACAACCTTTCTCATATTTCTGATTGCCTTCTTCAATGAGGCTGGTGATTAAACAAAAAGGTTCAGAGGAACCGTGAACCAGTGCAGAGCTGCTCACCCAGTAGGCTGATGCCAACGCATCCAAGGTGGACCCTGCATAGAAGCATCAGCTCTTAAAGAGGAGAGATTTAATGGTCATTTTGTTAACTTTTAGTTAATAGAGAATGAAAGGACAAAAAACTTTCAACCTGTGAAAGACATGTTTTAATATCCTAATCTTGGGTTTCTAATCCCTGGCAATTGCCTAAAGTAAACAACTGGGAAAAAAAAAGAAAAAAAAAAAAACTTTGCTGGAGGAATTCTTAAAATTAAAACAAACTCTCATATACTAAGCTATAAGTTTCAGTAGGCAGCTACATGACTTACTCACTACTGTATTCCTAGCCTAGTTATAGGCATCAATATCTAGCTAGCTAGAAGGAAGACTTGAAAAGAGAGATCAGCTGTGGATGTGAGGTTTTTAATCTGAATGTTTGGGGAAGGTTCATCCTGTCTTTGGCATGATCAGGGCTGGTTCTAAGTTGAAACATTTTTTTCTCTATAATTTGTTAGAATCTCAGCCCCAAGATTTCTACCATCACCTCACCACTCAGACTGGGTGCATACCATTTCTGTGTCTTCTGTGCTCTGGGGTGGGATAAAAGACTTGCAATTGTAGCACAGGACAGGGATAGGTGGGAACTTCTATCGGTCAGCCACTCAAACACTCTAGCTGTTGAGGGTCTTAAACATTTGACCAGTGTCTTTTTTTTTTTCCTTTGGAGATTTTTTTTTTTTTTTTGCTATAGGGCACATGTGCTCGCCAGAAAGACAGAGAGAAACAGAGAGATAGAAAGCGAGAAATTACCCCCCAGGGGGGATGGCCATGCTGCAATCCCCTCTCCTCCATTTTCCTCTTGGGATCTTGGGCACCCATGTATATGCGCCTGGCGTGAGTTTAAGCCACCAGGTCTGGGACTCGAACCACAGTCAGCTACATGAGAATTCAGTGACGTAGCCATTATGCTAACTGCTGGTCCCTTGACCAGTTTCTTTAGAGCAAGTTTTGGTGCTCAAATTGCTCTGTAGGAATTCAACTGTTTCTCTGGGAAGAAAGCTTGCAGAGGCTGTTTTGGTCAAGTAAATCCCTGTTTCTCATAATGAACACATACTTATTATCATTAAGGATATAACAAAGAGCAAGTGGTACCAAGAAAACTGACACGACATTTTTTTTTTTTTTTGAGAGTTTTTTGCTTTAGGGTGCAGGCACTCGCCAGAAAGAGAGGGGCAGAGAGATAGAAAGCGAGAAATCATCCCCTAGGGGAGATGGCTAAGCCGCAATCCCTTCTCCTCCATTCTCCTCTCGGGATCTTGGGCATGCAAGCACACGTGCCTGGCGTTTAAGCCACCGGGTCCGGGACTCAAACCGTGGTCGACTACATGGGAGTCCAGCAACATAGCCATTATGCCAACTGCTGGTCCCAAATTATAATAAAAGTCTCACACTTGCTTTTTTAAAAGATTTCTTTGACAAAAGGTGAGTGTGCTTGCTTGAGAGAGAGACAGCAAGACAGTGAGAGAGACAGAGAGACAGAAAATGAGAAATCATCCCTAGCAGGCCATGCCACAATCCTTTCTCCTCCATTATTTTCCTCTTGGGATTTTGGGCACACACACACACACACACACACACACACACACATATGTGCCCTGTGTCTCACACATATTTTTTAGACAGTCACATTTATACTTCACATTTCAATTAAACTCCAAGTGCTCCCTGTATTTTAGGATCTTCCTAGGAATAAAGTATGCAGCTAAATATATTTCTAACTTGGAATTCCTATGAATCCAAATGTCTTTCTCTGTGGTGCTACCACTAAAGGTATTTAATATAGTTACTAGTTAAAATACCGAACTTTGTTCAGAGATATTGGGTATTGGAGCAGTGGTTTTCAATCATGACTGCTGATTTGAATCATTTGAAAGGTTTTGAAAGTCCAGATGTCTATGAGATATTTTAGACCAACTAATACAGTATTTCTTGAGCTGGGACTAAGGCATCAATATTTTTTGAACTTCTCAAGTGATTCCAGTGTGAAGCTGAAGTTGAAAAACTCTTTTAGCATGTATTGTTACTGGTGAACAGATAGCCTGAATAATATATGTGTGTGTGTGTGTGTGTGTACATATACATATATATGTGTGTATGTATACATATACATATATCCAAAAAAGATGAGCTAACATGACACTGACATTTATATATGTATTATACATAGATGCATACATTTGTGCACGTGTTCCTTAATAATGAAATATATTTAATTTCTAAACATCCTTCAGTCATCAATTATACATATGTCTATAACAGAGAAATTAATAACCACTTCTGTTTTTGCATAGTAGTCAGTGTAGTAAAGTTTGTACTTTTCTATACTAATTTAGAGTGTTTGCATTGTTCTGATAGAAATATTTTGGGATCTCTATTTAAATATTTCAACAAGGGAATTAACTCCAAATTTTTTATAAGTCAATTCTTGAATATTTTCTGTTGTTACATGATACCTGGGAAGCTGATTTTGACAAAAATAGATGCTAACCAATGGATTTGCTTGCTACTGTTTAAAAAGATACATATCAGCAACCACAAAGGCAGTATCATCAAATCAGGGGAATTAATCGATTATTTCAGGCCGCTGTGATGCAGGCTCAAGTTTGAAGGCATGCTAATGGCAATATAGTCTCTTTGGAGATAATGAATGCAGGTTTTCTACTCTGTGTTATTTCTTTGGGTTCCACTACAAGGACTTGATTAATCATCAGTTATTGAATTGAATGCCTGTGAAGTCTGTACTGTGTCCTAGAGTTTCTATATGCAATATTTGGATTTTAAATAAACAAAGAAAAAGTATTGCTATTGTACATAAAGCACCAAAAGTGAACAGAGAAGCAAAGTAGCCATCTTATATATATATAAATATATATATATATATTTCTGCAGCTACCAAAATGCTGCTGCTTTAAAATGAGGAAGGCATTTAGATGATTCCATATAACTATAAGTGAAGCTCCCTCTGTTACATTTCCCTAGATACCCAGTCAATAGTGAAGATAGGAGTATTTCGCGATCTTGCTCCACTGGTGAGATAAATTAACACATGAACCATATCCATGTACATGCATAGTCTCTAAGGCAAAGCAGCTCATTGAATGGTATATAATTAAGATAGAAGAAATTATAAAGCCTTATCATATGTTATGGATTTGAAAATGAAGAAAGCTTGTTAGGTATGATTTTTTTTTCCAAAAAAGATGAGCTAACATGAAGAAATTACTTTAAAATTATTGAATTAAATGATAGACATCTATAGAACTTTCCACCCAAAACCCACAAAATATATATTTTTTTCAGCCCTGCATGGTACTTTCTCAAAGACTGATCACATGATAGGGCACAAATCTAGCCTTCACAGATCTGAAGTCATAGAAACTATATCCAGCATCTTCTCCGAACATGATGGAATTAAAACTTGATATTAATCTCAGGAAAAACCCTCAAAAATATACAAATACATGGAAACTAAATAACCTACTTCTGAATGACTCCATGACTACTGCAGAGATTAAGATGGAAATCAAAAGCTCCATGGAAACTAATGATAATGAGTATACAAATTTCCGTAATCTATGAGATACTGTAAAAGCAGTCATAAGAGGGAAGTTCATAGCATTTAGTGTGCACAAGAAAAAAATGAAAAGGTAGCAAAAGGACAACCTAACATCATGCCTCAGGGACTTGGAAAAAGAACGACAAAAAAATCCAAAAAATGCCTGGAGAAAATAAATAATAAATATTTGAGCAGAAATAAATTAAATAGAAAATAAATGAAAGCAAAATCTGGTTCCTTGAAAAGGTAAACAAGATTGACATACCACTAGCCAGACTAATTAAGAAGAGAAAGAGGAACCAGATAAGTCAAATCCACAATGAATCAGGTAATATTACAACAGACGTAACAGAAATACAAAACATCATTAGAGGATACTATGAGCGACTCTATGCCAACAAAGAAGAAAACCTGGATGAGGTGGACAAATTTCTGGACACATATAATCTACCAAGATTGATTCAGGAGGATATAGAAAGCCTGAATACACCTATAACAAGCAGTGAGATTGAATCAGTAATAAATAACCTCCCAAGAAAGAAAAGTCCAGGCCCCGATGGCTTCACTGCTAAATTTTACAAAACTCTTAAAGAGGTAACCCCCATTCTACTCATACTATTTCTAGAGATCCAAAAGGAAGGAACCCTTCCAAATTCATTCTATGAAGCCTCTATTACCCTCATTCCCAAAATGGATAAGGATACAACAAAAAAGGAAAACTACAGACCTATATCCCTGATGAACATAGATGCAAAAATTCTCAACAAGATACTTGCTTAAAACCGCAAACTATACAACTACTGGTGGAAGATACTGGAGAAATTCTGGAAGACGTTGGGGTAGGCAAAGACTTCTTAAGCAAGACCCCCAAAGCACAAGCAATAATCTCCCAAACAGACAGATAGGATTACATCAGATTAAGGAGTTTCTGCACAGCAAAGGACCCTGTAATTATTGTGAATCAACAACCCTCTGGATGGGAGAGAATTTTTGTTAACTGTGCCTCAGATAAGGGACTGATAACCAGAATACATTGGGAACTCAAGCAGCTTACCTGGAAGAAAATGATTAACCCAATTAAAAAATGGGAAACTGAGCTGAATAAACAACTCTCTAAGGAAGACATATAAACAGCCATAAAGCATATGAAAAGATGCCCAACATCCCTCATTGTAAGGGAGATGCAGATCAAAGTCACAGTGAGATACCACCTAACCCCAGTCAGAATGGCGAAGATTAAAAAAATAAATAATGACAAATGCTGGATGAGATGTGGTGAAAAGGGAACACTTCTACACTGTTGGTGGGAAAGTAAATTCGTCCAGCCACCGCGGAGAATGTTTTGAAGGTTTCTCAAAGACCTTCAAATAGAACTACCATATGATCCAGCCATTCCACTCCTGGGTATCTACCTGAAGGACAAGAGAGCACTCAGTTGGAAAAGCGCTTGCACAACTATTTTCACTGCAGCATTATTCACAATTGCTAAGATATGGAACCAACCCAAATGTCCACAGACAGACGAATGGATTGGAAAATTGTGACACATATACTCCGTGGAACACTATACAGCCATAAAAATACAACAAGGCCCTGGAATTTGATAGAAAGTGGACGAATATGGAAGATTTGTTGCTGAATGAAGCAAGTCAGGCTATGAAAGAGTGACATGGTATGTCTCCACTTAACATATACTGACTGTCCACACTCTATGGTAGAGACTGAGAAACAAGGAAACATAAAAGTATTAAAAATTGTAATGGACACTAG
>NW_006159750.1:2298332-2308220 GCF_000334495.1 Tupaia belangeri chinensis
AATTGGGGGGGAGAGGGAATGGAGAGGTAAGACACGTGTAGGACACAGATAAGATTTATTATCTGTTGACAAGGATGTGTATGGTGGTCTCGACTGGACTGAGGTGTATATCATGCTGGGTGAAATATCTTCACAATCTAAATGATGTATAGAGAGTTAATGTATGAATAATAATAAAAATAAATAATTTTAAAAAATAAAATAAAAAGCTTGGGTTTTTATTTTATACAAAAAGAAATGTACTTAATCAAATCATCAGTGCCTTCTCAGTTTATATTCCTACAAAAAACAAGAAAGTTTCTCACAATGAATGAAACTCTCCAATGTGTTAAAATGTGTAATAACCAGTGTCACAAGAAGCAAGTTTAACATTTAGGGTAAACAATCTGATTCAAAGCAGGGAGGGTTTATTAAATTAAGTTGTAATTTTAATTACAATCCTTTCAGATGCTTTTAATCTTATATATATATTCATATATTCATATATTCAATAAGCCCTGAAATACATGTACATAAAGATTGAGGGGAAGCATGTTAAGATGTGTAGTCCAAGTAGGAAATAAACCAAAATGAATCAACAACAACAGAAAGTTCTTGAAACAGAACATTGAGAAAATTTGCTGTGGGTCACAAAGCCCTTCAGGAGTAGACCCAAGTGTGGACCTCACCTATAAATCCACTTGAGAAGGGAAACGAATGACAAGAGTCACATGATAGCAGTACTAGAATGACATGTGTCAGAATAAATGTCTTTTAATTGCTCATTTTCTAAAGCGAGTTAAGAATCTTAGGTGATCTATCATGTGATAGCCATCACCGCTTTCAATTTGTTAATACAAATAGATTACAATTTATTATTTAATGGCAATAGAGAACACTAATGAAAAGTGGGCATTTCCTGTCTGCGATTTAAAATACACTAAAGGATACTTCTGTTAAATATAATGGAATAGAGACTGCCCACCTTAGAGGCTAAAAGGTGTGCATTAAGGAAAAATATATAAACATTTGTCCTAATGGGGTTTTTCTCACCCTTCATCCATACTACCAATGTCCCTACTCTACTCCTCCCAGCCTGGTGCACACTGCTTCACACGTGAAGGCAATAACCTCCATGTAAATTTGATGGTGATTTGAGGATTGACTATGTCCATAGAGGCAAAAATTGACAACTATTTTTAAAAGGAAAGCAGTGTGTACTACAACCACTTCTAACCTTTTTCATGTACCAAATAACAAGCAGGAAGAGGACAGATGGAAATAAAAAGTTTAATGCCTCACCGTAACTCACAAGAAGTGACACACGCTGGACCATATAGAGACACAAGGGGTGGAGCATGTGGAAGAAATCAGTAAACATAATTTGGTTTCTTTTCCTTTCTCTTCCATATATATATATTAATTTTGCCAGAGTGCATGTGTGCTTACTGAAGAGAAACAATGAGAGAGAAAGAGAGAGACAGAGAAGGAGAGAGAACGCAAGAAAGCACCTCTTATGGGGACGGTTATGCTGCACTCCTTCCTCTCTCTCACCCCTTTCAGGATTTGAGGCATACAGCCATATGCACCTAGCATACCTTTCAAGGCTTGAACTGTGCATTCCACCATTTGGGATCCAGCCACTTTAACTACCATGCCACTGGGTAGTCCTGGTTTGTTTTCCTGAGGGGATTCTTCTCCTGCTGACATACTGTGTCTTTTGAAAACTTTAGGTAAGGGTCAGTTAAAAGGAGAGTCCTTTGCATCAGACTGAGAGTGAACCTACAAATGGGAACTTGACATCTCTCAAAACAGCATTTCTCAAGCATTAAGAAACATACCAATGTCCTAAGATCTTGTGAAAGTACTGTTCCTGGGTTCCCAGATCTGGTCTGGAGCCTGGGGTTCTGCACTTCTTTCTTTTTATAATTTTTTGTTTTACACCAAGGCAATTTATTAACAGAAAACAGTAACTTGAGGAGTCCTGTTCACAGAACAGTGATCACGGAGACCCCCCCCCTTCTTCTCCGGTGCTCTAGGAGGGGATAGGGGTGACATCCTCAATCCACCAGATCTGAGGGCTGACTGGGCCCCAGGGCCAGAGCTCTTGGTCCTATTTACCCTTGCTACCTGGAGCTCGATGTGTAGGGCAGTGATGCCCAGCTCCTTGCACCTCTAGGTCACATCCTAGGCAGCTAGCATGGCAGCCTAGGCAAGGATTTGTCTCCGTCGGCTTTCACTTTCATCCCACCAGTCACACGGCAGATGGTTTCCTTCCCAGGAAGATCAGTGACATGAATGAAGGTACTATTGAAAGATGCAAAGATGTGGCAGACTCCAAACACACCACCTGAGGTCCAAGGTTGATGCCTGTTCTTCCTTCTTTTCCTTTCCTTTGCGAGGTGCCATTTCTGCATGTCAGTCCCAGACTCTGCCCCCGGAAAGAGTCAGGATTCTGCACTCCCAACGAGCTCCTGGTGATATCAGTGCTGCTGGTGTTCGAACGTTTTTGACTAGCCTTATCGTAGAGATTAGATAACTAGAAAAACAAAGCAGGTGGCCAAATGTATGTTTTCTGGTTGAAAACAAAGTGATTGATATAGGGTTAGCACCCCAAAAATGAAGAGTTGTACCCACATGTTAATATCATGTGTTTCTTTTCTGAATTTTAACTAAGTATGATTATTTTTAAGTAGTAAGTTGTCCTATAGATTGAGTCCTATAAGTTTATATAGCAATGATACCAACTAGGCACAATTGCATTCCCTCTTATTCTTAGTTCAACCAATTATCGACATAGGGATTATTTATTTCCTCATAATTATGGGTTTTCTAAGATGAATTGCTTATCTCATACTGGCTTTCCCAAAATGGTACTTTCCTAAGTCTCAACCCTGCTATTCTGCCAGTGGGTGCACACAGCGACTACAAATACATTCATATCATAAGACCAATGAATATATAATTAGGAAGGAAAGTTTGCTGAGAAGGAAATAACTATATCTGAAAGATAAAATTATATACAAGGGACCTTCAAAACATTTATGGAAAATGTGTATTATTAAAAAACTATACATGCATTTCAAAAATTTTTTTGCACCAAAATAAATTCGCACTGTAATTCCATTTTCCACTAAGTTCTTAAAGTTCCCTCACATGTGTATACATACACACTTATTATTTTACAGAAGCTCCATTATTATGGCCATAGTATTGTAGAAATTTCAGGTAAGTTAAAAAAGTTTCTGTAGGGGACCAGCAGATAGTGTAATGGCTACATCACTGGACTCCCACATAGTATACCATGGTTCAAGTCCTGGACCCAGTGGCTTCAAACTAATGCCAGGTGCATGTGCATGTGTGCCAAAAATCCCTAAAGGAAAATGGAGGAGAAGGAATTGTGGCATGGCCATTCTCCCTGGTGGGTGATTTCTCACTTCCTGTCTTTCTGTCTCTCTGGCAAGCACATGCACTTTATGGCAAAGATCTCTCTATAAAGAAAAAAAAAAGTTTCTGTAGATAGACAAGTAAACTAAGACTCCAAACACTCAAATTTCAGAATTCCCTCTAACGGCCAGTTGTATAATTCTGAGTAAGTCTGAATATCTCTAGAACTTAATTTTCTTTTTCATTTAAAATGAAAAATCTAAGATATTTAATCTTTAAGTTTTCTCCTAATTCTACAACTAAAGAATAATCAAATGCCTTTTAAGAGATTTCTCTTTTGGGGTACCCTCTCTTTTTCTCTTTCTTTTTTTTTTACCCTCTCTTTTTCTAAAGAGATAAGTACTGTTATTTTGCATTCCTATAGGGCAGCCTAGCTCCATTCTCTCAAAAGTAGTGAATGTTTTGTTAAAAAAAAAGAGAAAAGAAACAAGAAAAATGCTGATGGTGACTTTGAGACCTGATTGAATTGTATTTTCAAGATAAAAATGTTCTTCATCAGTTCTTTTAATTGAAAGTAAATTGGCATTAGAAACATGATTACTAGAGGGAATCGAGAAGAGTGGCTCTGTGTACAGGCTTCACCATCAATAGCCTTTCCTTAAAGAGCCTGTTCAAGAAAGAGACGCCTGGTAGGCAGAAAACAAGCAGAAATAAGATATTAGGTTCTATTGTTAAATGAATCCTCGCTGCCTCATTTACTCAAATAATAAAAATGGGAAATTAGTTCAAATCTCTCTAAGAAAATTATCTCTGCTATATGAAACTCCATATCCTTACTAAATATCACCAAGTTATCTCCCAAGAGGACCTTGTGTCCCATGAGTAATATGAAATTAAGACTCACTAACCACATGTAAGTTACGCTGCTGGATTTTGGGGCTCTATAAAAGAGTAAATTTCACTGTCTTGCAAGAATCCACTTATAAGTTGTGTCAGAGACAGAAAACTAGAAGAAAAACATCTATTCAGTGTTTCTAACATGCCAGGCACTGCTGGGTCAGTCAATATATATTAGCTTTGTTGCTATGATTCAATGAGGTAGGTACATGTACTCTTTTTCTCAGTGAGAAGCTTCAGAATTAGAGAGACTAGAAGGTAGTCCAAGTAATAGCACAACTGGGATTTGCACTCAGCTCTGACTTCAGAGATTTTATTTGCTCAGTACAGTACCATTTTGCCAAACAGATGAATTATAATATTCCATGATACCAAGTACAATGAAGTCAAGAAAGAGGAAAACCTTCATAGCATGAATAGTATCATTTATTCAGTTTACAGCTGATAAAAAAAATGTTTGAATTACGTAATAGAACAATCAGAAAAAATGCATTGATCGTTAGAAAATCTTTCTTCCCTTTAACAATAATGCTTTTAAGAATAAATGGGTATGGGGACAGCAGGTGTTGTAGTGGTTAAGGTGCTATACTCCCACATGGTTGACCATTGCTCCGATTCCAGAATCCGCAGCTTGAAACTCACACTGTGTGTGTGAGTGCCTAACATCCAGAGAGGAGAATGGAGAAGGAAGGGATTGCAGTGTGGCCATCCCCCCAGGGGAGCGTGATTTCTCACTTTCTCTCTCTTTCTCTCCAGTGAGTGCACACAACCTATAGCAAAAAATCTCTTCCTATCAAAAAAAAGTAAAGGAGATGTATTTAACAAATACATATTTTTAAAAATTAACACATTTTGAATGACAGACCATAAGACCAACTAAATCTCTTCCTATCAAAAAAAAAAATAAAGGAGATGTATTTAACAAATACATATTTTTAAAAATTAACACATTTTGAATGACAGACCATAAGACCAACTTTCCAAAATGCATCTATTCATTCAATAAATATTTTGTTTAAATATTCAGTCATAATTTCATGAAATATTGCATTCTTGTGTTTTTCACTTCAAAATACTTCTTTATTATAGTTAGAAATATCTGGAAGATGATTTCCGGTATCAACAACTCTTTGTTCTTACCAAATCTATAACAAGTAATGAGTAATTACAGGACAGTACTAGAACAAAGAGCAGGATACTGAAATTAAAAGTTAGAATAGAATTCTCATCAATTTAAAACTACATACAGGTAAAACAAAAATCCAAGGTTTTCTATGGGGCAGTTTTGAAATCACAAATATACAATTGTCTAAAAAAAAAAAAAAAATCCCTACACAAAATGGTTGATAGAATGGAATAGGATGGTGGCAATGGATTTTGTAACACAAATATTCTCTTAGCATAGGACTTTTAAATATGCAATTTATGTGTTAGAAATGAAAATCAATGCTGTTTCTCTTTGGTCTTTCTCTTGAAACAACAACTACCTGGCATGCACATACCTGAAAATCTTAACTTTATAACACTTTTTACTGAATTTTAAAGAAACTCTTTCACTCACTAAATAGTTTCATTTTGTAATTTATATTGTGATCCATGTATTACAGTCCCATTTAATAGCACATTGCTTATTTTGTAACATAATAAAATGATAGATAATAAGGCACTTATCAATCACCTAAATTTTGTAACATGTATACGGTTAAATTTCTTTCTTTCTTTGGGACCAGCAGTTAGTGTAATGGCTATGTCGCTGGACTCCCACGTAGCCAACCGTGGTTCAAGTCCTGAACCCGGCGGCTTAAACTCACGCCGAGTACATGTGCATGTGTACCCAAGATCCCAAGAGGAGGACAGAGGAGAAGGGATTGCGGCATGGCCACCCCCTCCCCCCCAGGGGATGATTTCTCGCTTTCTATCTCTCTGTCTCTCTCTGACTTTCTGGCAAGTGCACACACCCTATAGCAAAAACCTCTCCAAAAAAAGAAAGAAAAAAATTCTTTATTTTTTTTTTTAACTACAAAATATTATATACTTCTTCTCCATCATGTTTCCATCATTTTCACCAGGTTTATAGTGCCTCATATCCATGGGGTTGTCAACTCAACACCAAAACAGAGAAAGTATAAGACATAATGAAGAAAATCTACCATGTAAAGAGGCCATCATACACTGCACAAGTTGTATGTATATGAAATGTAACTAGCTTCAAGGGTCATTCAGTGATGGGGGGAGAACAGGGAAATCAGCAAAGTATAAAGAAAAATGGACTTCAGAGTCAAACTTGGCTACATTCAAATCTTGATTCTATAGTTTGTTAACTATAAAGACAAGTTGGTAGTATTGAGACTCTCCGAGGACCAGAGGAAAAGGTAAAGTTTGAGTTCTTTGTGAAACCTTTTCTAATTCTGTATCTTTTTCTATCACATACTTTTCTATACTGAGGTGCTCGCATGGAACTGTATTTATATTTTCTTTTTAATATTCACTCATTTATCTTTTATATTTCTTGTATGGCAAGTTCATAAACCAGATATAAGAGCACTGAGTGTGTGAATTATTTACTTTTTATTCTTAACATAGGTTTAGATATACATGATAATGAAAATTCAGAAAAGAGTTCATTGAGTCAATGAAAAATGGAGCAGAGTATTATTTTAAAATCATAATTAAAATAAACTTTTCAGCAGTAGGCATTGTCTGCAAGATTTTATTTTTAAAATTAATCTAATGAACCCTAGGTTATTCACACAGATACATAAACTCAGTATCTTTAATTTTCTATGAATATTCAATGCAAAGTCATTTCTATCCACAATTTTCTATGATACAAAGATATGTTCATAGAATATATAAATAATTTTCTTACAAGAAACAAGATTACTTTTCTCTTCTTGCTGTGATAACTCAAATTTTGTCAACACTGTCATGGCAATTTCCATATAACAAAATTTAAAACCTAGATGTTTATACAAATACTTTAGGAAATTAGGGTGTTGTTTCAAGTACACAGATGCATACTCTGTATATGTGCATCTTTATTTTATTCAGAAACATTTTTATTCAGCCCCACCAATGTGATATGCCCTGTATGAGCCAGTGGCAGGGACCAAAGAAGAGAAGACATTCAATCCTTGCCTTTTTGAAGGCTGGTGAGGGAAACAAAGATGCAAATAAACAGTCCCAGCACAATCTGGTAAGTATCATAATAGAGCGAGGTACAGTATATTATGGAAACAGAAATGCTCGAATAAATGTAAAATGTCTTATTATTTTTTTAGAAGTGAGAAATAATTGTGAATTATGCTAATAATGAAATCTAGGTCCCTGCTATTATAGCTGCCTTCCCTTTGAAATGCCTTTACTTTAATGGCTTTGTGAAATAAAGACTGTGACTACTGTAGATAAGCTCTGAAAGGCAAACACTGATTTTAAAAAGGAAATGCATCACAGGGACATCGGCTGTGCCAGTGCATTCAAACTGATTTTAGCAAATATTGAAACTTTGTCTGACACCACAATGATCTAAACAAAATTATAATAAAATTACCTGTAATTAGAGAGTAAAATTTCCACAGAAAGCTTTCATGTTGTGCCTCTGGAAACAATAGAGTTTTCATTTCTGTTTGGCAGAGTTATGATCTTTGTTTGGATAAATAATGTGTGGCATTTAAATAAGATTTTCTTTCCAAAACAGCCATTGGGAATTTGGAGAAAAAACGATTAGTCTGGCACAGACTAACTAGTGTTAGTCTGCTTACATCTTGTCACATATAGCCCCTAAATTTCTGCCTAGGACAGAATGTAGTTAAAACATAAAAAAATATTTGTTTCTAATTAGAAAACTTCAGATTCTACCACTGTCCCAACAAACTGAAGTAATCTTTTTAAAATAATTATTTAATTTTATTTTGTGAAGTAATCATTTTAAAATAATTATTTATTTAATTTTATTTATCATTATTATTATTATTTTAATTTGCTACAGGGCATGTGTGCTTACCAGAGAGTGACAGAAAGAGAGAGAGGGAAAGTGAGAAAGCAAGTTACTGGTCCAGGACTCAAACCGCAGTAGGTCATATGGGAATCCAGCACCTTATCTACCACATCACATACTGATTTGTGAAGTAAACTTTACATGGAGGTGGAAAAACACCAAATATGGCTTCCTTAAGGAAGTTATTCACTCATTTTCCTCATATGTAGAGTGGAGCAAGGAGGTAAAATAGGACTGGTTTGATGGTGCAGAGGTTAGGTACTGCATGGAGGAAGGCAGATGTCATGTGGCCAGCCAGGGGTCAGTTCCTCTATGGTCTTCAGGCTGCACTGGTGCTTATGCCCAAAATTTTGGTGCACTGGAGAATTTGAGGATAAAGGACTATGGTATGACCAGACAGCCTTGGGGAATGGGGCAGAATTCTCTCTCTCTCTCTCTCTCTCGTCTCTCCCACTCCCAATACATATTCTCTTAAAATACTTTTTAAAATAACTTAAAATACTTTTTAAAATAAAGTGAAATTGCAACCTTTTCTGAGAAATTCCTGAAAGCCTGTTCATTTTTTTTCATTTTTCTACACCTAGAGGCTTTAAGACTACTTATTTATACCTTTATTTCAGTCACTCTACCTATTATAAATAGGGGAAAATCCATATCAGTAGCCAACGGCATTTCTTGATGTCCTTCCTCAATCTCTGTCATCATAAACAAAGATAGGTCATTAGATAATTTTTAAAATATGAATCAATATGTCTTCCATAGATCCATTTATTTAATCAAGTGCATTTAATGATTTGGAAAAGTGAAGATATGAGATTTCTGTTTCAAAATATAAGGCATTGCATTGTTTTGTTGTTGTTGTGTTTTTTCATTTAGGGCCAGAAGATATTAAAAAATGAGTATAATTCAATAAATATATGTTTTCTGTTCTGGGAGCAAAGAGGAAAAGGAAAGAAAAGAGTAATGAATTAGACTCTGTCCTCCAGGCAGGATCGTATTCTGCTACTAACCTTGTTCCAAGTTGAATGTCAAGAAGAGGTGGGTAATAGTAGATTTTTAAGATAATTCTGGGATGTGAGTATAAGGTGACCTGTTCAGGGACCAGCAGTTAGCATAATGGCTATGTCGCTAGACTCCCATGTAGTAGACGGCGGTTCGAGTCTCAGACAGGGTGGCTTGAAACTCACGCCGGGCACGTGTGCGTGCATGCCCAAGATGTGTGCGTGCATGCCCAAGATCCCGAGAGGAGAATGGATGAGAAGGGATTGCGGCATGGCCATCCCCTCTGAGGGGTGATTTCTTGCTTCCTGTCTCTCTCTGTCTTTCTGGAGAGTGCATGTACCCTATAGCAAAAACCTCTCAAAAAATAAAAAATAAAAAAAAATAAAGATGACCTGTTCACTTTCCCATGTGAACTCTTAGAAAGTGGTAGGAACTGACCTGGAAGCAGAGGAACTGACTGAGAAGGTATGCAGCCTATGGATTTGAGGTGATTTTCGTGGACCCCAGAACAGTAGAGTAATTGAGCTGCGTCATATAGAGGCACGGGTGTGGACACCAGAATCTACAGGTCTCTACAGTTAGCCCATGTGGACGCAGAGGACACAACAGTGACTTACCTCTTTCCC
>NW_006159750.1:2308233-2309254 GCF_000334495.1 Tupaia belangeri chinensis
GACCTCTGTCCCTGCATTTTACCAACTCTTACTACAACTCTTTTATAGGTGCAGCTCAGTAATCCCCTCCTTCAGCTAGGATGCCAGTCCATCATACTGAAAGTGGAAAGTTGCTATCTAAAATATTCACAGCATTTTATCATATGTCACATTTTTTAAAGCATTTTATTTATTTATTTCTTCCACAAATAAGGGTCATCTCCATCAGGGTTGTCACACCACAATCCACCCCCAGCTTTATTCACCCCGAGATCATGGACACGCACAGTCCCAGGACATTGAGTGAGAACTTCAGATGTGAACTGGAAACTTCTGGTGTGGGTCAGACTCACAGAGCATTGCTCTGCTCACTGCTGTGCCACTGTCTGGGGCCCCATACTTGAGTTTCAATACCAGTTACATTTGTTTCCAAGTAGATTGTTTATTTCCTAAGGGTAGGATTAGATTTTATTTTTGCTTCCTCAGTGCCTAATATAGAGCAGGCACATAATGAGGAGGTAACAAATATTTTGTAGTCTGGCTCCATGGTACAGCAGCAATGCACTGCTCAAGAGTAACTGGATCCCACATGGTAACCACATTTCAAATCCCCGGTCTGGTCATCCTGAAAACAAACTGTGTACATGCATTGAAAATTCAGGACCTGATGGACCAGCAGTTAGTGTAATGGCTATGTCACTGGACTCCCATGCAGTCGACCACGGTTTGAGTCCTCGACCCGGTGGCTTAAACACGCCGGGCACGTATGCGTGCGAGCCCAATATCCTGAGAGGAGAGTGGAAGAGAAGGGATTACGGCATGGCCATCCCCCTGGGGGGGAGGGTGATTTCTCGCTTTCTGTTTCTCTGTCTCTCTCCATCTGCCTGGTGAGCACATGCGCCCTATAGCAAAAACCTCTTCAAATAAATAAATAAATAAATAAATAAAAATTCAGAACCTGATGGGTTATACAACTGGAGAAAAGATTGCAGCATGACAAGATCCTGTAGAGGGTGCTCATCTGTCTATCTGGTCTCTCTTT
>NW_006159750.1:2309406-2369511 GCF_000334495.1 Tupaia belangeri chinensis
TGTGCATGCACACACTCTATCATGAATAAATAAAATAAATAAATAAATAAATAAATAATAAATACGTGTTGGTCAGTGATCAAAATAATCTATGTATGTTTAATACTAAGTTAGAAACTAAACCTGGTAAAAATATGAAAATGGGGTAGTTACTGAAACCAGGTGGAATCGAAAGTGTTGGATGATAATATAAAAAGCAAACAAAGAGAAATGAACTTCATATCAAAATTCCTGTGACCCGTGAATATAACCATGACAGAAGCAATCTTTCCTTTCTCTCATACTTAAGGAATACACACACACAAAATCAATATTATTAGCCTAAGTAAAATTTCACCCTGACATTGCCTCCCCGATGACCATGAAAGAATACTAATGGTCTTGTTGAGGTCTTTGGACAACCTAAAATGTCAATATAAATTAGCTCCACGTTTCCTGCTTGCCAGCTTCTATCTGCAACCAATTCATAACTTTGTTTCTCAAACTTGTGCCCAGTAGACCACATTCCTGGTAAACACTCAGTTTTTCTTCCCGGGAGCTGACATCTCTATGATCGCACTCACAGCCTTTAGAGAATGCCCTGTCCCTCATAAGCTTCTTTCTACACAAATGTGAGGAAAAATGCCTTTCTTCCCAAGGAGGCTAAAAATCTCTTTTTCTCTCTTTGAAGCACAAAAGAAAAGGCTTATTCCCATCAGACTAAGTAAATAAGCAATAAAGCTTGAATCAGAGGAGCACGAAGAGGCGTTTTCAATCCTGTCTGAAGAATGTTTATATATGTTGGCTAATTCCTTAGAGAAATGACTTATTGAGTAAAATATTTATCTTCTGCAAAAGTAGCAGTTAAAAATAAAGGTGTGTACCCCTAGTGCAGATGGAAGAAAGACTCAACAAATAATTGTAGGAAAATATTTAAAGATTTTACACATTATAAATACTTTACCAGGAAATAATCAAATCAGGGCAAATAAATATGGGAGAAATTACTTTTTTGGTGTAGCTCTTTAAAAAAAATCAATTATATATATGAATAATTCCTGAAAGTATTCTTCTTCTTATTCAAAGGCAAATTAAAATACTCTAAACCCCAAATCAATGACTCTCTATTGAGGATAGACAGAGCAGAATTCCAGGCAAATGCTCCTCTAATTGAGAAGTCTGATAGGTGTCATCAGTCAGAAGGAAGATTTGATGTATACATTAAATACCGGGCAATATAATCACAAAATCTTTCCCAAGGGCTTTCTGAAGAGGGAGAGAGTGAAGTGTGAAAAATAACTGGCTATTTTTTAGACCGTGAGTCTAAAAAACCTAATTGATTCCCGTAAATATATGGAAACTATTTAATCAGTGAAAACAAGCAACAGATTGTGAAACTAATCAGCCCCCAGAAAAAGAAAAAGAAGGAAAAGGAGAAGAATCACTGAGGCAAAATCCAAAGGAATGTAAGTCTTACTAGTTCTAATTACACAGAAGACACTTTTCTTCTCTGTGATTGCATTTCATTCAAAGTTTTTAGTTGTTTCTCAGCAAATCTTAAGTCATTAAAGTGTCTCTCTTAAGAGGAAAAAGTCTAACTAACGCAGAATAATTAATAAAACTTTCCTATTTTATATTTTCTTCACCAGTGTATCTAATAATATTGAACATTTGATGCACAACCAATCATCAACAAGTTTACGTTTCCTTTAAATCCAACTGAATGCAAAGTAAAATTTAGCTTTTAATTATCTGGTATGACTCTTTATTCTTTGTCTCCTGTATTTCTCTTTGAGTATTTACCAAGGTTATTATGATGCTCTTGATATCTTTGTTGCTTTGGAAAGAGAGAAACTTATGGTGAAAAAAGAATAAAATGTATTTTGCTATACCCATTTCATGAGAGTGTTGTGAAACTTAATACAAATTAATAACCAGGGTTTGACTCACAGGCTGGCATTTAGATGATACATTTTCAAGATATGTTATTTACTATTTCATTTTATTATCTACAGATTCCAATTGATAATAGTTAATTCCAAGTTGTGGGACACTTGAAAGGAAGAGGACCAGCTGATGGTGTGGTGTTTAAGTGCTGGACTCCTACATATCCAACCATGGTTCAAGTCTCACTTTCTCTCTCTCTCTCTCTGTCTTTCTGTCTCTCTCTGGGAAGTGCACGTGTCCTATGGCAAACTTTTTAAAAAATAATAAAAATGGGATCAGCAGATGGCTTCATGGTTATGTTGCTGGACTCCCACATAGTCAACTATGATTCAAGTAGTGAACCCAGAGGCTTAAAGTTCATGCTGGGTGCATGTATATGTATACCCAAAATGGAGGAGAAGGGATTGTGGCATGATCATCCACTACAGGGGGTTATTTCTCACTTTTCTGTCTATCTGTCTCTATCTCTCCAGTGAGCACACATGCTGTATAGGAAAAAAAAAATCTCTCAAAAAAAATAAAAATAGTAAAAAATTTAAATAAATCATTTTTTAAAGAAAGGAATCTAAGAGCAGTTTAGTGGGGAAGTGAATTAAAAAGATTAAAAAGATTATAACTGACTAGAACTAGGTCGGATGGCAGAGACCTGGTGCTGACTGCCTGCAGCTTGGAGACGCATGCACTGGGAAGAGGAGAGGATAAGTGATCTAAGCTGGACCCCACTGCAGAGAAGGCGTGTAGATGCTGGCTGTACCAAAGCGACCAGTCAGAACAGTGACAATTTCAATAATGGATTGAAAGCAACGCTACTCAGAGCTGCTCAAGTTTCATTCCTTCCTATGCATACATGAACTTGACTGAAGACTAGGGTAGAAACTATTTTCCTATGAAAGCCCATCCTTGAACACATTCAGGGACTCAAGTCTTTTGAGCAATCTAGATGTTTGTGAGATAATGTCACCTATAGTAAAGGCTTACTACTTGACAACTACCTGGGTCAGAGTTTGGCTTTTCTGGTGGCAAGAAACCTACTTTGGTTTGGTAATGAGAATTAATATGAATAGAGATGTTTTCTTTCCTCTACCTCCATCAAATATTTGGTCTCTACAGGTTCAATATCCTTGGGCAAAGAGAGGAAGCAAACACATTTGATTTAGAAGATGTTCACATGTTCACTCTACTCACTGGGGTTTATGCCTAAAATCAGACTTGGGTTCATGTATAGGTAGGTGTCAGCTGTGCTAGCTATTGGATATATTTAGACTAATTAAGTTCATTGGCAGATCAATTGAATGGGGGGGGGAGGCATGGAGGGCAACCGCGGATGCCAGGGACAATGTGGGAGGAGGATGGGACATGGCAGAGGGTGGGGGATGGGGAATCAGGGATGGCAAAACAAAAGGCAAGGTATGCAGGACATAAGAATTGGAAAATTATTTGCTGAGAACATGTATGTTGATGTGCTTGATTGAGCCAATGCCCAGTGTATCTTGGATGGAAAATTCATTTGTGTGTTGTGATGGTGTATAGTGAATTAATGTAGAGAATGAATAAATTTAAAATAAAAAAAGAAGATGTTCACTAGACAAGGTAAGAGTAGAGCTTTTTCTGACTGAATATCATCCAAATAATAAATTTCTCATTGAAATCTATGAAATTTGGTTAAAAGGATATCTAATTTAAAAGAATTTTACTTGATTTATAAGCTCAGTGAGTGAAAGAAAATAAGGATCTGGGAAATTTGGTAATTAAAGACTTGAATCAAACAGCAGGGCTTAAGGACAGTCGAGATTCTTAAGACTACACCTGGAAGCAAGCACTAGATAAGAACTTTCAGCTAACAAACATGAAGCTATTTAATCACCTTTCATTTTGAAATGACAGTAGAAGTTCACTTTATATTGGCTTAGATATAAGGGGAGAGTAAATATCTCTGTCAAAAGGTTGTATGAGTGGGGGCCAACAGTTGGCGTAATGGCTATCTCGCTAGATTCCCATGTAGTAGACCATGGTTCGAGTTCCAGACCCGGTGGCTTAAACTCAAGCTGGGCATGTGTGCATGAGTGCTCAAGATCCTGAGAGGAAAATGAAGAAGGGATTACAACATGGCCATCTCTCCTCGGGGGTGATTTCTCGCTTTCTGTCTCTCTGTCTCTCTCTTTCTGGCGAGCACACACACCCTATAGCAAAAACCTCTAAAAAAAAAAAAAAAGGTGTATGAGTTTTATCTGTCCTAGTAAAAATGATGATTAATATTCACTGTATACCACACATCATTTGAGTAGAGAGTCACATGATTCTGACTTGTGTTTCAAATGCATTAGTTATAAATTTTTGAGTGGAGCTATTAAAAGGAATAGACAACAGAGCTTGTCAGACTGAAATAAATCCACATTTTTTTTATTTAATTTTATTTATTCATTCATTTATTTTTTTTTTATTTTTTATTTTTTTTATACATCTTTTCTTTATTTACATTCATTCACTGTACATCATTATAGCATACAAAATGAGATTTTTCCATTGAGAATACACTGTATATTGGCTCAATCAAGCACATCAACATATGTGTTATTGTCAACAAATCATTTTCCATTTCTTGTTTTCTGTATATTTTTCCTTTTTTCCCATCCTTGATTCCCTATCTCACCCTCTGCAATAAATCCACTTTTGAAGTGTTTATTTTCTTTTAGAAGGATGGCTTTTCCTGCCCCCCTTCTCTCTCTCTCTCTCTCTCTCTCTCTCTCTCTCTCTCTTTTTTCTTTAGTTAACTGAGATTTCATCTCTGATGTTCTGATATCACAAGAAATCATTTATCATATGAAGTCCACTGGATACTAGGATAAAATACATACTGTCGTGTATCACTTCACAACTGAGTTACTATCTAAGAAACGTGTCATTAGGTGATTTCTTTATTATGTGAACATTGTAGAATGTATTTATATAAAACTAAATGGTATAGTTTACTAAAGCTCTAGGCTACACAGTATGTCCATTACAGTCATATGGGACCACTGTCATGTATGAGGGCTGTCATTTGCCAAAAGACATATCATTATGCAGTGCATGACTGTAATTAGATAAATTTTTGAAAAATATAAATACGATTTAAAAATAGCAAAGAGGTATTAGGTGAGAAGACAAAAATCATTTCTGAAGTAAATCTCTGCAGTCTTACGTTGTTATTGTTTATGGAATGACGGGATATGGCATTTACTACTCTGCCAGTTTGTTCACTTTCGGGTAAGGAGGCCACTGCATGCAGACACAGCCCCTCTCAGTACCTGAGCCCATCCTAATAAGCCCTGAAAGAATATTCAGAATATCTCCCACACAAGTAGGTAGAAAGTAGCTACTCATGCTGATTTTTAATGTCATATTCCAAGGAGTCTATGTTATTGCCTCAAATGATTTTCTTATTTATCCAAACATTATTGTCCTTTTTTTTTTTTTAATCTATGTTGCACTTGGGTTCCCTTTCCAATTTGTGATTTAATTGCCATTTCTTTACCAAGTTTACACATATGAGAAACAAATTCTTGCCTAGATTTTTGGTGTTTCTTCTTTCTTCAGGGGTGTCTTTTGTTTATTTACCATGCCTCTAACATTGTTTGAGATCTATGGTAATTAGACCTGAACCAACTAGTTACAGAACAACTCACTGGCTTTCTGGATACCATTCTTCTATCTACCCTTTTCCTTTGCCTCCCTCTTTCACAAAATACCCACATATAAAACTACTTTTGCTAATATTTCGGCCAACTTGAGGCTTTAATATGTAATTTATTTTAAGAATTAGTTACTTAATTTTATTACTATTATTCTTTAAATTTTGCCAAAGGTCACATGCACTCACCAGAGAGAGAGAGAGAGAGAACAAGAGAGATGTACACAGAGAGAGAGAGAGAGTCGGAGGGAGAGAGAAAGTGAGAAAGCAAGCCACCTGTTCTAGGACTCACTGCAGTCAGCCTTGTGGGAGTACAACACCTTACCACCACACCAACTACTGACTCCTTTAAAGTGTTCTTGACCCTTTTCTGTTTATGCCTAGCAGATTTGTACATACAGAGATATGATTCTCATGAAACAATATTTTTATTATTCTTTTTAAAAAATATTTATTTATTTATTTATTTATTATTATTATTTCAGTTTTTGCCATAGGACACATAAATTTGAGAGAGAGTGAGAGAGAGAAAGTGAGAGAGCAAACTGAAAGATCCAGGACTCAAACCACAGTCAGCCATGTGGGAGTCCAATGCCTTAACCACCATGCCACCTGCTGGCCCTTCATGATGATGATGATGATGATGATGATGATGATGATGATTTAGAGAGATGTTTGCTATAGGGCACATATGCTTGCTGTAGAGATAGAGATAGATGGAGAGACAGAAAGCAAGAAATCACCCCCCCTGGGGGTGATAGCCATGCTGCAGTCCCTTCTCCTTTTCTCCCCTCAGGATCTTGGGCATGCACGTGCCTGGCGTGAGTTTTAAACCACTGTGTCTGGGACTCAAACCATGGTTGACTGTGCTAGAGTCCAGCAACGTAACCATTATGCCGTCTGCTGTTCCTCCTTGTGATTATTTTTTGGACCATTTTCCCTCACTTTTTTTCATTATGTTAAATGACTTTACTTTTTTTGTTTTCTCCTTTACCTATGGATTTCAACAGAGGCAGATGTCTGACTATTTTTGGATCAGTTTATAGTGAACCGATTAAAAATACATTGCTGGGAGCCAGTGAATGGTGGGCGGTGTAGTTGTTGCTGGACTCACATGGCCAATGGCATCGCAGTCCTGGATTTGGTAGCTTGGAATTCACACAGGGCGCTTGTGTATTCATGTCCAAAAATCCCAAGGGGAAAATGGAGAAGGTATTGTGGCATGGCGAATCACCTAGGGAATGATTTTTGTGCTTTCTACCTCTCTGGTGAGTGCACGTGCCTGAAAATAAATAAATAAACAAACAAACAAACAAACAAACAAATAAATAAATTTTAAAAATACGTTCCTATATAGTTTGATATTTTCTATTTATTCATGGTGGAGCATGTCTTCACATATAAGGGAGATGGAGAGGAGCACCCTCCAGCCATCTGGTACTCCACAATCTGCTTTCTCCTGTTACAGCTCCTTGGACCTTGGGCACTCTTCCATGTACCCTGGCACACTTCAGGACAACCCAATTGAGAGTTGAAGCAGTGGTAACAATGTTACTTTCAGCACTGCTGTTCAGTATGCTACTCCATGTGCTACCATGAGTGATGGAGTTTTTTGATCAGTGAATACACATGAAAGCTAGAGGAATATTTGTGTCAAGAAAGAGATGTTTCCTTTTTATCAATAGATGAGATAAGAGAAAATAAACACTTTTTGATAGAAATGATCTAGTAGAGATGGAAAGATTTAGAATGGAGGAGAGAGAAGGAACAAAGAAAGGAAATCCTTGTCAAGGAAGTAAAAGTTTTCCACAGCACAAGAGAAAGCTTTGATAGGAGCAGAGCACTGAGAATAAAGGAGATAAGGTAGGAGAAATGGGAACAAATGGAGGCTGGTAGGTCAATTTGTGAAGCAATCATTAGTTAGTAGGGAGAGGTTTCAGAAGTGTTTAATCAATGGATATAATGCAAAATCCCTTCCAAAGGGCTAACTTGTCCTAAGCAAAAATAGGGATGGGTGTTGGTGGAATAGAAATATTCCTGTTGTGATGAAACGGATTTGGGAGTTAACTTTGATATATCTGATCATTATGAACTAGATTTTTTTTAAGTTATGTTTTAATTATCATCAATTATAATGAGTTGCTTGACATAACTGATTATTATATATTATTGACTTTGAGAGAGTGCTTCTTTTTGACTGAAACAATAGAAGTTGCCCTTGTTGGCTGTTTGATTATGCAATAAAGATTTCATGTTCAACATATTTTTATGAGTTGTCAAAAGCCCCCTTAAAAGTAAATAATAATTATAGAATATCTCTATATCGCTAGATGAGTATTTGTACCGAAGTGCTGACATCAATTAACAACCAGAGCTCAATCCAAATAGAAAACACTGGGGAGAGAACAAGTGCTATGTTCAAAAACTATTTTTTAATTATTTAATTTTATTTATCATTATTATTATTTTCAATTTTTCTACAGAAAGAAAGAGAGAGAGAATGTCAAAAAGCGAGCTGCTGGGTCTGGACTTGAACCATAGTCAGCTGTGTGAGAATCCAGTGCCTTTAACCTCCATGCCATCTGCAGCCTCCCAAAAAGTATTAATACAAGCATAATTAACAGTTGAGACTATACTATAAAATGCAGTAAGAAACAAACCTTCACAAATAATAGAAAACAAATAGTGTGAAGTTCCCAGAACAACCAATAAAAATTAAATTTCTATGATCAATATTTGGATTATTTACATTTTATCTCCTTTGTGCCTATTTTTGTAAGATGTCTTTTTAAGGAATTTTAATTTAAGGAATTTTTAATTTCATGTAAGTTATTGTCAAACTTATTGGCATTAAATTGTTTTTTTTTTTTTTTGAGAGTTTTATTTATTTATTTATTTTTTGCTATAGGGTACGTGCACTCGCCAGACAGACAGAGAGAGAGAGACAGAAAGTGAGAAATCACCCCTCAGAGGGGATGGCCATACCACAATCCCTTTTCCTCCATTCTCCTCTCAGGATCCCAGGCACGCACGCACACACACCCAGCGTGATTTATAAGCCACCAGGTCCGGGACACAGACTGTGGTCGACTATGTGGGAATCCAGCGACAAAGCCATTACACTGCCGGTCCCTTGGCATTAAATTTTTACATAAAGCTCATTATCACCATTTTAATGTCTATAGGATTTATAATGATGTCCTCTTTGAATTTCTGATATTGGTAGTTTTAATATTTTTCCTTTTATCTTTATCAGTATGTAGGAGTTCATAATATTTAACAATTTCACTGAGGAATAATTGGTCAACAGTACTATTTACATATTTAAAGTGTACAATTTAGTAAGATTTAGTGTGTATCTACACCCATGAAACTATCAAAAGCATGACATTTAATATATCCCTTATTCAAAAGTCTCTCTTTGTCCTTGATAATCTCATCTTCTGTTCCTCATCCTCCCTTCTATGATCTTCAGGCAACCACAGCCTGTTTTCTGCCACTATTAATTAGTTTTCATTATCTGTACTCTATACTTCTGAATAAATAGAATCATACTATTTAACTAATATTGTCTGGTTACTTTCACACAACATAATATTGTGAAATTCATTCACGTTGTTGCAAATACCAAGGATCCATTTTTTTTTTTTTTTTTTTTTTACTCTGGACTAGAATTCCATTGTGTTTGTATACTGCACTTTTTTTCATTCATCTGTTAATGAACAGATATTTTCAGTTTCAGTTATTACGTATAAATCAGTTAAGATGATTAATATATAAGCCTTTGAATTAGCATATGTTTTGAATAATCTTAGGTACTCTGGACTAGAATTCCATTGTGTTTGTATACTGCACTTTTTTTCATTCATCTGTTAATGAACAGATATTTTCAGTTTCAGTTATTACGTATAAATCAGTTAAGATGATTAATATATAAGCCTTTGAATTAGCATATGTTTTGAATAATCTTAGGGAAATTATTAGAAATAGAATAGCTGGATCACATGATAGTTGCATGTTTATATTTTTAAGAACCTACTTAACAGTTTTACCAAGTGACGTCACCACTTTATATTCCCACCCAAAGCGTAATTTCCAATTACAAGTGTATCTCCTTTGACTATTCTTCATTTTATTGTACTTTACAGATACTGCATTTTTTGCAAATTGAAAGTTTGTGGCAACCACATCAAGAAAGTCTGTTGGTGACATTTTTCCAACACTATGCTATGTTCCCACTTCTTGTCTTTGTGTCACATTTTGGCAATTCTCAAACTATTTCAAGCATTATAAATATTATTGTATTATTTTGTTACTAGTTTAATTAGGGACAGTACAAATTGTGCCAGTGTAAGATGATAAACTTAGTATGTGCTGTATATGTTTAGGACTGAAGTAACTACAGATATGGTGGAAACAGTAAGAGAACTAGAATTAGTGTAGCCTGATGATGTGACTAAACGATTGCAGTCTTACATTAAAACTTCAACAAATAAGGAGTTGATTCTATGAATAAGCAAAGAAGGTGGTTCCTTGAGGTGGTAAAGGTAAGGTGGTCTCTTCACTCCTGGTAAAGATACCATGAACATTGTTGAAATGACAACAAAGGATTTAGAATAATACATAAATTTAGTTGATAAAAGGAGCAGTAGTGCTTGAGAGAATTGACTCCAGCTTTTTATTATAATTTTTTTCAAGGTTTTTGCCATGAGGTGTATGAATTCACCAGAGATACAGTGAGAAAGAAAGTGAGAAATCACCCTCCAAGGAGGATGGCCACATCACAATCCATTTTCCTCCATTCCTTTGCTGGGATTTGGAGCACACATGCACACACACTCAGAGTCATTTTCAAGCCACTGGGTCCAGGACATGAATCATGGTCAGCCATATGGGAGTCCAGTGCCTTAACCAGTATACCACCCGCTAGCCCCTTATTACAATGTTTAATTGATATCTATAATAGCTATACAAATGTATAACGTATAGTGTCGTTTTTTTATACACAAATATTATATGTAATGATAAAATATTATTCAGTCATAACAAAGGATAAAATCCTATCATTTGCATCAATGTGAACAATCCTGGAAGAAATTATGCTAAGTGCAATAAACCAGGTCCTGACAAATGCTCCATATTCTCATTTATTAGTAAAATACTAAAATACTCAAATTTTGAAAGAAGTTCTACTGTAAGTAAAATAATTTAACAGCATTGCTATAGAGAAATCTTTCATAACAGGAGGATTGAATCAATGTAGCAAACTTCATTGTTGTCTTTTAAGACATTGTCACAGCCATCCTCAAACTTCAGCAACCACTGCCCCTTATTAGTTACCAGTCAACTTTGAAGCAAACTGCACAAAAATCCTATAACTCAAGATGATCTTTAGCACTTCTTAGCAATCATATATTTTTATTTTACTGCTTTTTCTATTTTTTTCTTTAGTTTCTACTATAGGGCCCATGTGCACACCAGAGTTAGAGAGAGAGAGAAAGGGAAAGTGAGAAATCACCCCTCAGGGAGGATGACCATGGCACAATTACTTTTCCTCCATTCTCTCTCAGAATTTTGGTCACACATGCACATGCACCCAGTAGGATTTTTAAACTACCCAGTCTGGGACTCAGTCTATGTGATCAGCCATTTGAGATCAAGCTCCCCTAACCGCCACATCATCTGGTGGCTCAACAATAAAGAATTTTTAGCTACAGTATGTATATTCCTTTTTCAGACATAACTTTAATGCATACAATATGCTATAGAACACGCCAAATAAAAATTTTACATGAGTAGAAGTACCAAAAACATTGATTAATTTTATTGTGATATTTGCTTTATTGCAGTGGTTTGGAAGTGAAACTGCATTGTCTTTAAGGTATGCTTGTATTTGTAGATTTTCTAAAAACATTTTTCAATTAATTTTTAATTTATTACTGCCCTTAAAGTCTACTGCTATGATTATGAATTTGTATATTTGTTTATTTTTGTCATTTTAATCTTGTATCTATTTACTCAGTTGTTTTGCATTAGGATATGGACATTTACCAGAGAGGAAAGTGAGAGGAAAAGTGAGAAATCAACCCTCAAGAGGGTTGGCCATTGCTACACTCCATTCTCCTCCATTCTTCTCCTAGGATTTTGGGCATGTGCACACATATGCTTGGTGTGATTTTCAAGCTGGGACTGAAACTGTAGTCTGGGACTGGAACTGTAGTCTGCCATGTGGGAGTACAATATCCTAATCACTATGCCATCTGCTGTCCCCGATATTTTATTTTTATTGGCATACAAATTTAGGACTGTTAGGTCTTTCTGATAAATTGACTCTTTAACCATATGGAATGACCCTTCTTATATCTAGTAATAGTCTACTGAAGTCTAGTATGTTGGCATTTACATGACAAAATAAGTTTTTCTATGCTTAGCATACTAATGGTATATTGTTTCTACCTTGTTATTTCTCACTGTATCTTTATACTTAAAGTGTGTTTCTTCAATATGACATATCATTGAATTTTATGGGATTATGTTTTCATCTAGGCTGACAGATTCTGCCTTTTTGTTTTTTTGTTTCCAGAGAGCATGTGCACTTGCCAGAGAGAAAGAGAAGAGACAAAGTAACACACACAGAGGGGTGTGCTCTTGCCACAATCCTCTTTCCTCCATATCTTTATCCCATCACATTTATAGGCACACATGCACATGCGCCTGGTATATTTTTCAAGCCATTTGGGCTGAGATTCAAATTGTTGTCAGTCATGTGAGATCGAGTTCCCTATGCAGTGTTTAACAACTATTCTACAGAGCAAGTTCTACCTTTTGTTTTTCTTTCAGAAAGACATAGACAACACCCCCATCAGAGTCTTGATACCAGGTTCAACCCTAGCTTCAGCCAGCCCTGGATTATGGACACATGCTCGTTTTACCACTGTGTCATTCTGCCACAGAGTGGCGTCACATTCTACCTTTTAATCACTGTGTTTGGTCCACTGACAATTAAACTGATTATTGATGTAGTTGAACTTAATCCTACCATCTCAATATTCGTTTTCTAATTAAAAACAATTTCTTAATTCTTTATTGTTTATGGCCTGTCTTTGGAATTAAATTGTGGTTTTTTTTTACTATTTCTTTCTAGTCTGTCCTGAGACTTTATAGTTATAAGTTGTTTTGTTATATTTAGTTGTCATTTTAGAAATTGTGATATTTCTAAATATTATAATTTAAAGTAATTTAATCTCTCCCATAGTTTATCTTCAAATACTATTACACTGTGTCAGATGCAGTGTCATAGAATAATAGCAGTGCAATTCTATGTATGATACCTCTCCACTTCCATTTTACTTCTTTATTTTTAGTCCACTGGTCATAAGTTTTTCTTTGATTTTACTTCTATATACTATAAACTCCACAATAATTGTTAATTTAATTTTCAATTAAAGAGTAGTCTTTTAAAGAGATATTAACATCTTTTAAAGACTGTTCTTTAAATGAAAACAGGGCTAGTCAGTGGTATGGTGGTTAAGCTGGATGGATCTCACATGGCCAACTATGTGGTTAAAGTCCTGGACCTGGAGGCTTTAAAAACATGCTAGGCACATGTGCTTGTGTGTTCAAAATTCTGAGATTAGAACAAAGGAGCAGAGAAGGGGTTGCAGCATGGCCATATCCCCGGTGGGGGTTTTCTCACTTTCTTTCTCCCTCTCCCTCTATCTTTCTCTGGCAAGCACACACAACCTATAGCAATTTTTTTACAAAATTAAATAAACACAATTTTAAATATTTATCCAAATTTTAGACCCATTCTGTGTTTTTCATTCTTAACTATAGTCATTGGCTTTCCATGGATTTGATATACATGATTTTCTCTTATCTCCAGAACATTTAATACTTCATCTCGCAGTGAAAGTCTTCTGAGGTCAATCTGTCTAATACAACATTAGTTTGTCTTAATGCATAAAGAATACTCTCACCAATTATAGGATTCTGTTGAAAGTTTTTTTCAAACCCTTTAAAGATACTGTTTCAGTCTCTTTGGGCTTTATTATTTTTTTCTTTATCATTGTTATCAGTGTTCCAATATACAGAAAATGGCTGTTCCCCCTGACTGATATTGCAATACTTGTCTATAATTCAGATTTCATATATGATGTGTTGGCATATAGTTTTATTTGTGGGCAGTTCCACTGAGGAGCTTCTGAATAACCATGGAAAATTAATTTAGACGTTTTTTTTTTCTTCAAAATACAAAAGGCAAAGCAAAAATATCCAGAATCCCACTAGTAAGGATTGAAGGAAACTTCAAAATAATGTTAAGTCCCCCCATTTCTGTATTGCCCTAAGCACAAGCTGGACGAGCTCTCTAGCCTTCAGAAAAAGCAAAGATGAATACTGAGGTGGGATTTTGGCAGCATATTAAGGAGCTCTGCACCTGTGTTATAGCTAAAGTTCTAGGTGGGCTGAAGGAATATGGAGGTGGAGGCATAATTGTCCATGGTGTGGTTCAGAAACTGTTCTGAGGACCAGCGAGTAAGCATCGTGGTTAAGGTGCTAGACTCCCATGTGACTGACTATGGTTCAAGACCTTCAAACACATACTGGGGACATGTGTATCCATACATGCCCAAAATCCCAGGAGGAGGATAGAGGAGAAAGAGTTGCAGCATGGCCCTCCCCCTAAAAGGTGATTTCTTAATTTCTCTCTATATCTCTCTGTCTCTCTACCAAGCATATGTGCCCTGTAGCAAAAATCTCTAAAAACAACCTGATCTGCCTCTGTTGTTTCTTATACATATTGTACAAAAGTGAAAAAACACCCTGTTATCTCAGATGGTTTGTTTCACCTGCACAATATGCTACATATATCAGAAATCTATCCAGAGTATAAACACAATAATGGCATGTGTTAAAAGTTGTAATTCTGTTTTAAAGAAACTCTACAGAGGTACTCTGACTTCCAGAGCTCAGTTTATAGATTTTATTATTCTAGTTTGGAGCTGGTATCTCTTAGTGCTCCAGAACATATTTCAATATACAAAATCACAGCTCTGTGTTCTTAATTATGACTGCATCCCTTTCTAGAAAAAAAGCAACCTGTTATATCTTATTCATAATCTAGAAGGCTCCTTTGATAGCATTTAACCTTTCTTTCTCTCTAAGTTCATTGGTAAAGGTGTTTCAGAAATAAATCAGTAAGTAGAATAAGTCATATACCCTCAGTGGGATTTTGTGCTTTCATTTCTTTCCCTTAAGTTGGCAGAGTACAAAACAAATTTTTTATATTTCATTCTTTGGGTCCCTATGTACAACAAACTGAGTATTTTATAATATATAAGAACCAGTAAATAAGTTAAAAGAGTACAAATATATATTAAGGGAAGAGAAGAAAACTCCAGAAGTAGAACAAATTTTAAAAAGGTATACGGTAAATCATAGAAAGTAATTTTAAATTAGAACAGAAAGAGTGCACTAGGTAGTAAATATTCTTGAGATAATAAGTTAACCACTGGAAAAAAATATAATTAAGGTAGAGCCTTATAACAAATCATAAATCAAAAGAAATTCGAGTTAAAATTTGAGTTAAAAAATTCAGGACAATGACCTGCTAAATAAAACAATAGCTAAACACTTGAAATCAAGAGAAATTTTTAAAAGAAAATCACCAAAGTAAGTTTCTACAAAGAAAATATTTAATGGACTTGACTATATAGGAAGGAAAAGAGCCCCTGGTGGTGGCACGGTGGTAGCGCAATGTTGTGCAAGGCTGACCCACAGGAAAGGTGTAGGGGCATGGCTCACTAGTTTACTGGGGACTGCCAACATCCTGAGGCCCTCAGTTTCTCCTGTTTCTGCTTGCTGTGGCTGCTTAGGAGGATGGTTTCTTATTAACCCGGATGAGTACTGTTAAGAAAGATTAATCATAGTAGAAGCTAGGAGGCAAACATGCTCTCAGCCCAGGTAGAGCCCCATAAGTTTCCTTTGAAAAGCTAGAGTTGGGCTCAAGGCAGCTGAGACCAAGAAATCCAGGATAGAAGCTACATGTGCTTCTGAATGGATGTCGGCCCAACCTTTTCCGCATTTGAGTTTTTTGTTTTTTGCTTTTTGTGTGTTTTTTTTTTTTTGGGGGGGGGGAGTAGGTTTTGCTATAGAGCGCGTGCATTCACCAGACAGAGAGACGTAGAGACAGAAAGCGAGAAATCACCCCCCAGAGGGGATGGCCACTCCACATTCCCTTCTCCTCCATTCTCCTCTAGGGATCTTGGGCACGCATGCACACATGCCCGGCGTGCGTTTTAAGCTACTGGGTCGGGACATGAACTGCGGTCGACTACATGAGAGTCCAGCGACATAGCCATTACACTAACTGCTGGTCCCCCCACATTTGAATTTACCCTGTATAATAAGGCGTATGCCCAGAGGGCACATATGTTTGACACATATAGTGAGAGGCAGAGAAAGAAAGAACCCCTCAATGGAGCATATTCACACTGCAATTCCTTCTCTCCCAATTCTGTACTCTGTAGGAATTTTGGGCAACACACATTCACCAGGCATGTTTTTAAAGCTGCTAGTGCTGGGGACTTCAACCAGAGCTGGCTATGTCAAATCCCACTCCCTTAACCACTAGGACATGGGGCTAGCCTTCAATCCCACATTCTATTATCCCTTTCATTCATTCATTCATTCACTCATTCATTTAGAATTTTGCCATAGGGCATGTGTGCTCATTGGAGAGAAACAGAGAAAGTCAGAAATTACCCTGAGGGGTGATGTCCATACTACAATCTCTTCTCCTACATTCTCCTCTTGGGATTTTGGATATGCACACACACATATACCCAGAATGATTTTCAAGCCACCAGGTCCAAGACTTGAAATGTGGTTAGTCATATGGAGTCTAACACCTTATACCATGCAGCCTACAGGCCCCCTCAATCCTACATTCTAACAGAAGGTTCCTGGTTTACATCTGGAGACCTTGCTAAGAAATGTAATCTATTCCAATCATATCTGAAAGTCATTGGTTGGGTTTTAAGCAGGATGAGTAAGGTGATCTAATTTATTCTATCATAAAGATCACTTTCTTTGTCATACAGAGAAATCAGAGTGAAATCAGAGCACCAACAGATATCTGATACAATATGCTAGGTAACAGAGATTAGCAATATAGACTTTGGGAGTCATCAAGGAAGTAGTAAGGAGAGGCCAAAGGAAGATAAATTTTGTTCACAAGAGAAGAGAGAATTCGTTGAAGGATTTGAAATAGCATTGGAGACAAAGAGAGGAACCAAGGATGATTCCATAGCTTTGGGGCAAGAATTACTGAGTCAATTGTGGTACCATTAATTGTGATGGGGTAGGCTGGATTGAGGAGACTTTGAGTGGGACATGAAGTAAAAGTTGTCTCTCGTACATATGAACTTTGAGATCATCCACTCAATGTCTAACATGTTTTATAGGTAGCTAGACATATTAAGGAGAATGTCAGTGCAAGAATCAAAATATAGAATTCTTCACATTGAGTGTATATGACTCTAAAATGCATTAGAATTATGTCATACTTCACATAAAATAATTTTATAACTAAAAAAAAATTAGAAACATGTTCCTAGTTAAATGTTTATGATGCTATTGCAAGTTCACAAGGTCAGTTTTTACTACTAAATCATGTTCTCTCCCTAACAAATAAAAAATTACAAGAAGGGAAAAAATGTAGACCAGAAAGGGCTTCTTTTATTTAACACCAGACTCGATTTCTTACACCACTTAAATTATTAACATTATCATCAAAGTCAATGTCCAGAGACTACATTCTCCTTGCAACCTCATTTTATTATTCAGCTCAACTCTAAAGAAATGCTTCCAGCACAAAATGAACAACCTAGATTATCTTCTCAGGCCCCAAATCTTCCCTTCCTATGATCTCCAGGGTGTTTAAGGGGAGAGTGTTTGAGGTTGAGAGGTCTGTGTGCTTGCCGGAGGATAGCTGGCAGCCAGTTAAATGGCCCTGAAGAACAAGTCTCTGCCCTTCCTTGGGCTTCACTTTTCTAATGAAATAATGAAGACATTATCTGGTATATTCCATTCTAGAAAATACTGACTGCAAAATTTTTAAAAAATATTCATCTCTCCTGTGAAAGTAGTGAAAAATATCAGCAAAAGTAGTAACTACTTTGATTTTAAAATTAGAAGTAGAGATTAATTAAATCATATTTAAGCATTGTTAAAAAAATCAGTGTTCAGTAGTTTTAATTACATACATGTTTGCTTGGATATTATTTTGGGTGATGGCTACAAGAATGCTTTCTCAGAGGAAAGGCAATTTAGCATAGTGCTTTTTTCCTTAAGTCAAGCATACTTTTTCCTCCATTCCTCTTTCCCATCAGGATTTTGAGCACATAAACTCATGTATTTGGTGTATTTTTGAGGCCTCTAAGGCTGTGATTTGAACCATGGTTGGACATGAGGGATCAGACTCTCAATGCACAATGCTTAACCACTATGCTACAAGTTGGTCCAATACTCTAATAACTTAATAGAAGTAATATATTTAGAACAGGAAATGTCACATTGAATGTACTATGCCAGCTAAACCTATATATTAGATACTATTAAATTTTGTTCCCATTTTTTTCCCTTTAACTTGCATCCAGATCAAAATAATAGTACTTATTATACCATGATACCACCCACATAGATTCTTTAGCCTTCATGAACCAAGAATTTCTCAACTGCAAGCAGAGAACGCTGAACTGAAATTCCCATCCTACATTTAGCAGTGGCAGTTAAATTATTGAAAATATTGCAGAGGGTGAGTAGAAAATGATTTTAATTTTTTTAAGGAATATAAGAATTGTCATTTTTCTACTTACTTTCTTATTACAAATGTCTCAAAGATAAATAAAATATAATTTAAGGACTGCTTTCAGTGCCTGATAAAATTATGTGTGAACGTGTGTGTATACTTACTCTATGCCAAGACTAGGATGAGTGTATTATATATGCCTAACAGATCATTCAACTCTGATAACGACTCCTAAATGCATGCATTATTTGACCTATTTTACAAATAAACAGGCTCAACAGGATAAATGTATGCCATAGGTCCCATAGATGGCAAAAATGGTACTGGGAGGACAGCCAGTACATTAACCATGGTGGTTAACCTTAGCCGTGGCGGTTAAGGCAGCTGGGTCTTACATGACTCACTGCATGTTTCAGGTCCCAGAACCAACAGTTTGAAAAGCACACCAAGCAAGAGTGCCCAAAATCCTGAGTGGAGAATGGAGGAGAAGGGATTACAGCATGGCCATCCCCTCTACGAGATGCTTTCTCATTTCCTTTCTCTTTCTTTCTCTCCATCTCTCTCCAGCATGCACACATGCCCTATAGCAAATTAAAATCAAAATATGATACTAGAATTTGACTTCAAAATCCATGCCTGTGTTTGCCTTTAGTAATAACAAAATATAGAGTATTTCTTGCTCTATTATAGTTTCTAGAGTTAAGTTGGTCATTTTGGGCCTCATTCATTAAAAGAATACTTAAATTGAATGTAAGATAGAAAACAGTGATTTGCAGTTAAAGTAGTCTTAAAGTGAAGGATAAGTGACCTTAATAATCTATAGATATTTGAAGATAGCTTTTTAATACATGAGTAGGCTTTAGTTTCCTCAGTATTATAGTAGACTGCTAGACCTGGAGTTTTACATTGTTCTAATTATCAGTGATGACACTCAGAAAAAGTGAATGAATGGATTTGTTTTACATAATAGTCTTAAACTTCTGTAAAATGTACATTTTTAAAAGGTCAATGTATTAAATAATTGATACAAAGTTAATTACTGGTAAGGGTTAGGAAACTTCTCTAAGTCAGTTATGACTTTTATCTATTTTATTAATCTCCTCATATAATATACTCTGAAACTATGATGTGTATTTATCAATATTCCAGTTCTCTTAAAAGAAAACTGAGGTCTTAAAGTATAATCTAAATATCAAGATACACAGCTAATAAAATCAGGTTTCAGACTCAAATCTGTCAGGATATACATTATTCCCACTAACTTTATCATTTCCTTCTGCAGCTACTAAAAAAGCATGAAAATTGAATTCAAGTTAACCCCTTGAGAAAACAGAGGCACCTTTTTAGAGGAAGAACTCCAAATAGAAATCTTTTTGTTTAATCAATATAAATATTTTTAAGTATTGGAGAAAATCTATTATTCTGCATTTTTTGTTTAAAATTCAACTGTCCTAGGCATTTCCTTAGCAGTTACCAAATATCATCTTATTTTCTGATTGTTTATCTGGCATTTTCTAGAAATACGGTTATCATAAGCAGGCCCCAAATCTTTGTTTTTCATTCATTAAAAGAGAATACTTCAATTGAATGTAAAATAGAAAATATTGGTGTTTTAGTTAGATCTGGATAATATTCCAAGGGTCTATGAAGTGGATGCAAATGTAAGGTTTGAACTCAGCCTCTGCAATGGGAAAATTCCAGTTGAGCTAATGTAAATAATGTGATCATTCACGTAACTGCTTATTTTGATGCTAGCTAAATTGATCTTCTCGAGGAGATAACTATGAGATTAAAATGACTATGAGTTTTCTTTTTTTTTTATCAGTTACATAATAGTCTTTATTTAATTGCATGAATTCATACTTCAATACTATTTTTCCATGATCATTTTGAAGCTCCCTCACAAGTGGTATTTAAAGCCATGATGAAATGAAAGTGTTACCACTAAGGGAATGTGTAGAGAATCTAAAGAACAAACCTTTAGGAAGAGACAAGGAGGTATCAGAAAGACACTGTAAAGCAAGGCAGCACACCACTGCACAAGAGAAGCCAAGTAGAGACCACCGTTCAAGGAAAGACTGGTCAGCCATGGAACAGTGCTGCAGTCCAGTAGGAAGAGGACTGGATTCTTAACTCTGACAGCACTGCTGATCCTGACAAGCAGCTCAGGCGGGGGCTTGGGGAGGCGGGGATATGCTGTAGCACGTTATCAGGAAAAAATGGATAAGCGCTACAGTAAACTTTTTTTTTTTTTACATTTTTCCACAAACATTTACTTTACATATCAAAACATTTTAACTCACACTCCATAGTTCTTGACAGTTAATAAACAACTTTCAAAATTTCAAAGTATTTCTTATAATTTTGTATAATTTGTTTGCGACTCTATAGCAACAGAAACAGTATGGTTTTAAATATTTTTGAGAAAATATTTACATGTCAACTACTCAAATTGTTGAAAAGCAAATGCCCAGCACACTAGTCACACATAAACCTTCTCAATTCAGCCCTGCCCAAGTGTATTCTGTGATATATCATCTGCTAGCAAAGATTAGTCTCTTTTTCTTCCTTCAAAGTCTTTCTCAAGGTAATTCTCTGGTGTGGTTGCTCTTTTGCAATTTCTACTGATGAGTTTTCTAGTTTACAGTCTTATCCTCTCCCATGTATGAAGTTTTTACACCCCCCATAACAATGGCTGTATTCTTTTTACCTGAAAATTTCACTGTCCTCCCACAAAGAGGCAAAGACAATGAAGAATGCCTTGTAAACTGTTAGTAAGAGAAAAAACAGAAACAAAAAATAGATCCTTCTATTTATAAATTAACAAAAATTCTTCTTTAGGGCCTGTATTAGCTATCAAAACACCAACTCCTAAACTTCTTTTAAAGGCTCATTACTTGTAACATGTAAGAATTGTGTATGTATCTAATTTTAGCTATCAAAACCCATGAGTATATTTAGTTTTTGAACAATAAGATAACTACCTTTGACAGTTAAAATCAAGTAAAGAAAATCTAACATCTGCCCTCTGGTTTGATATCAAGCATCACATCTTTTCATCTGAAAGAGGATAAAGAACATAAGTACCTTTGAGAACTCTGTAAATTAACTCCTGCATCTTAGAGGTGAATATTGACCTCTGGGTTTCCTCTAGCCTATAAAGGGATAGGGATTTTTTTTTTTTCATAATATATGATGTACACAGAGTGACTTCTCTTCAAAGCCTCTGCCTTATAAGAAAAGACTTTCTGAACCTTTCCTTTTGGATTATAATCATCTGTTCCTCCCCAAATCAAGATTTGAAACTATAAGACATAGAAAATATTTTTAAAATACCCCCCAAGTCCTTCTAAATTAATTTTTTATTTGCTTTCAAATACAAAAGTTGTAAAATATTTAGAAATGTATTACACATGCTTCTTTCGTATTTATATATGTTTTTAATTCTGGAAATTTTTCCTAATGGAAAAATAGCTCTCAATAGGATTAAAAAGAGGATAGAATAATATATAACATACGGTATATGGCAGGCAATATCACTGTTACTAAGATGCCTCCCAACACTAACCACATCTGTTCTTTTATTTTGTGTTTTAACTCACTCTGTTTATTTGTGTGTGTTTCCTCCTGCCTTTATCCCTTTGCTTTTTAAAGATTCCCAATATCTTTCTACTTAAATATCTCTTAATGGTTAGGGAGATAGAGAGAAATAGTGACAGCAGTTAAGTATCTCGCTTGTCTAGACTGGATTGAAGGACATAAATAGATCTATGGTGATAGATATTTCTATGCCCTTCAATCCAGTCGTCTAGACATACAAGATATTTAAAAACCACCACACAATGTGGTATTACTTCATAGAAAATATGGCATCTCATAGCAGGAAGGATGTACACAAAGAATTTTCTCTTACTTTAGTCTAAATTGGCAAATTATCTCTCTGTGTATAAAATTCTACAGGAATATAGCTGTGATAACTAAATCTATTTTCTCAATATTCAATATTTCCATTTCCTCAGCAATAAACTTATTTTTATCAGAGTAAATGGCCATCCAGATTAAACATTACATTTCTTAGCTTCTACTAGAACTAGCCATGACCATGTAATCATACGCTGGTCAATGGGTTAAAATAAGAAGTGATATAAGTGATTTTAAAACATGCCTATAAAGGGAGGGAGAAAGCCTTCCTCTGTGCTTTCCTTTGTGATGACTGGAAAAAAATCAGAATCAGTGATTTGAAAAAACAAAAAGATCTTATTTAATAAGAAGAAAACATGTTGAGAATTGTGAGGTAAAAAGATCAAATGAGCATAGATCTCCAATAATATAACCACACTATATTAGCTATAAATTCCTTATATTTGCTTTTATAAAATTATTATTTACTGTAGGGCATGTGTGCTTGAACACCCTATAGTAAATAATAATTTTATAAACACAGAGAAGGGAAAAGAAAATAAATCATCCCCAGGTCAGATGACCACTCTGTAGTCCCTTCTCTTCCGTTCTCTTTTGGAATTTTTGGGTGTGCACACACACATATGTGTCTGATGTGTTTTTCAAGCCACCAGGTTGAAGACTTGAACAGCACAGTTAATCACATGAGATACAGCTGCTTTTTCCATCATGCCACCTGCAATTCCTGGATTTATTTTTTGAATAATTCTTACATATATTTTTTTATTTTTTGCTGCATTTTTTTCTTTATTTTAAGTTTATTTTTTTTCCATGAAAGAGACAGAGGCAGAGAGATACAGAAACAGAGAGGGAGAGGAACTTCCAACAGGGTCTTCATCCTGTACTCTTACCCCCAGCCTCAGTCAGCCAGAGTAATGGAGTGGCTTGTTTCAGGGAGGTCTCTGTAGACCTTGGGAATGTGAACCTGGGACTTTTCTATATAGTTTGAATATCATAAAGCTAGTCTATACTTTTTTTCTATTAAAAATTATTTATAGGTATAATTTGTATACAACAAACTGTACTCATTTTGAACAGTGTTAACACTTTTGACAAGTACTTATACTGATGTAACTATCACCACAATCAAGATACCAAAAATTTCCATCACCACAAAAGTTTTCTTGTCCCATTTAGCTGTCAGTTCTACACATCCTCCCCACCAATTTCAGCCCAAAGCACTCATTAATCTGCTTTATGTCAAGACAGATTACATTTATTTCTAGAATTTCATATAAAAGAATAACACAGATTTTTGTGTCTGAATATTTTTACTCAGACTCAGCGAGGTGTAGTTTGTTTCATTCATCAGCAGTTGATGCATGCATAAGTAATATATCCCTTTTAATGCTGAAGAGTATTTCATTACATGGGTATACTATAATTTGATTATTTACCTCGGTTGCTGGAAAGAACATTCATTTCTCTGATTCATTCGGGTTTTTGCCTATGATAAATACTACTATAAACATTCCTAGTATAGATCTTTAAATAGACCTAAATTTTAATTTTTCTTACCTAAATAAAAATTAAGTTATTGGACCTTATGGTAAATTGATACTTGTTTTTGTTTAAGAAACCGTCAATTTATTTCCCAAACTGTTAATAGTTGTACTATTTTACATCCCCATCAGTGATGTATAAGAGTTCCAGTTGTTGGGACCAGCAGTTGACATAATGGCTATGTCGCTGGACTCCCATGTAGTCGAACATGGTTCGAGTCCCAGACCCAGTGGCTTAAACTCATGCCAGGAGTGTGTGTGTGCGTGCCCAAGATCGTAGAGGAGAATGGAGGAAAAGGGACTGAGGCATGGCTATCCATCCTGGGGAGTGATTTCTTGCTTTCTGTCTCTCTGTCTCCCTCTTTCTGATGAGCGCATGTGCCCCATAGCAAAAACCTCTCAAAAAAAAAAAAAAAAGAGTTCCATTTGGTTCCATTTGCTCCACATCCTTATATACATTTGGAATTGTTGGTATTTATAATTTTAGCCATTCCAATGGTAATCTCATCATTATTATAACTTAGCTATGCTAGTGGATTCCTCATTGCAGTTTCCATTTGCAATTCCTTGATAACTAACAATGTTGGCTGGCAACTTTTAATGTGTTTAGTGACCATTTATATTTCTTTGTTGGTAAAATGTCTACTCAGCTATTTTGCCTATTTAAAAAATAGGACTATATGCCTGACTATTTAGACATAAGAGTTATTATTTTTTGAGAGGTTTTTGCTAGAGGGCACGTGCACCCGCCGGAAAGACAGAGAGAGACAGAAAAACAGAAAGTGAGAAATCACCCCCCCAGGAGAGATGACCATGCTGCAATCCCTTCTCCTCCACTCTCCTCTCGGGATTTTGGGCACACACACACACACTTGCCCGATGCGAGTTTATGCCACTGGGTCCGGGACTTGAACCACGGTCAGCTACATGGGAGTTCAGCAACACAGTCATTATGCTAACTGCTGGTCCCCACATAAGAGTTATTTATGTTTTAGAAAACTTCATTCTCAAATATAAGTAAAAAAATTAATATTTTCTTCCAGTCTACAACTTTTGTTTTAGTGATATATTTCCCAGACTGGAAATTTTTCATTGTAATGATGTTTTACTTATAAATTATACTTACATATTCTGGACTTCTGTGTTATGTAATAAAATCCTTGCCTACCTCAAGGCTGCACAGATTTTTATCCTATATTTTCTTTTGTAATTTTTATACTTTTAGTTTTTACATGTACCAGGGGACTTTAAAAAGTTTGTGAAAAAATGAAATTAAAATGTGAGTTTATTTTGGTACAAAAAATTAAATTCCTACATAGTTTTTTTTGATATTGTGAATTTTCATGAACTTTCTAAAGACGCTTTATGTGTCTATGAGGCTTTTAAAGTTTTTGAGATACAATGAAATTAGGCAATTGTCTTTTTGTAATAGTATTAAGGAGTTTCAACACCATTTGTTGAAAATCCTTGACTTTACCCATTAAATTATCCTGATGCCCTTGTCAAAATTTAAATGTGCATTACCAAACCTCAGAACGTATTACAAAGCTGTGATATCCAAAAAGGCATGGTACCAGCTAAACAAAAATAAAAACAACAAACAAACACATAATATACACCGATGAACAAAATAGAAAATCCAGAAATAAACCTCATGATATATAGTCAACTGATTTTTGACAAAGGACACAAGATAATCCAATGATTAAAAGGAAGTATTTTCAACAAATGATCCTGGGAAACTGAATATTCATCTGCAAAATAGTGAAACTGAACACATTTCTTACCACTAAGAAAAGTAAACTCAGAATGGATAGAAGATCTAAATGTAAAACCTCAAACTATAAAATTATTAATGGAAGATGCAGGGGAAGCACTTGAAAACATTGGAGTATGCAAAGACTTCATAAATAAGAACTCTAAATTGCCGGCAAAAATCCCAGAAATAGGTAAGTAGGATTATATCAAGCTAAAAAGCTTCTGCACAGTTCAGAAATTATACATACAATGATGAGACAACCTACAGAATGGGAGAAAATACTCATAAATTATTCCTCAGACAAGGATCAGTATTTAGAATATATAGCATACTGAAGCAGCTTACCCATTAAAAAAGGAATGATCCAATTAAAAAATGGAACAATAAGATGAATAGATGACTTTCCAGGGAAGATTTATGAATGGTTAAGAGTCATGTGAAAAAATGTTCAGTCCCTTGTCATAAGGGAAATGCAAATAAAAGCTACAATGAGGTATCATTTAACCTCAGTTAAAGTAGCTAGAATAAAAAAAAAACTAAAGAACAAGTGCTGGTAAAGCTGTTTTGAAAGGAAACTCTCTTATACTGTTGGTAAGAATGTAAGTTAGTTCACCCTCTGTGAAAATCAATATGGAGGTTTCTCAAAAACTTACAGATAGAACTTTTATATGATCCAGTAATCCTACTTCCTGGTATCTATCCACAGGATAAGAAAATACTCAATTGGAAAGACATCTGCACATCCATGTTTATTGCAGCTTTATTTATAAATGCTAAAATATGAAACCAACCTAAGTGTCCAAAAACTGATGACTGGGTTGAAAAACTGTGGCACGTATAATGAAATATTTTACGGCTGTAAGAAACCATGAGATCCTATCATTCAACTCAAAATAGATGAATACAAAAGACTTAACGTGAGGTGCACCAGACTTTGAAAGATATACATTATGTGTCCCCAGTCAATTTGCACTGAGTGTCTGCATTTTATGGCAGAGGTTGAGATATCCAAAGATGTGATTGTAGAGAAGATGGATGTAGATGCTAGAGACTGTAAGGGGTGAAAGTGGGTGGTGGATTGGATGGTAGATGCGAGAAAAATAATTTTAGAGCAGTCATGTCCACTTAAAAGTGTTATTTGTCTGTTAAACTAGCCTGCAGATTGCTTTATGTATGTTTTTTTTTCAAATTGTGAAAGTTCAAATGCAAAAATTTTGAAGACTATAAGTGATAAACATGTTACAAGAGAAAATACAAAAAAAATTTATATTATATCGAAATAGTTCACTATAGTGTGTATCTGTTCACTTATTTGTCATCAAAAGAGCACTTTAAGAGGAAGGACTGACTGACAAGTGTGCAAAATGTTTACAATCTTTTGTGAAATTATAGTTTATTATTGCTTTGTATATGTAAGCAATTGTTATAAATATTACCTATATTTTGGGTATATACAACTTTATACTTTGAAGCTTGTATCTGTTAATGAGCACCTGAAAATAATTTTGTCAATGTTTTCTGAATGAATTGAATAAAGCTCTGTCCTAGAAAAAAAAGAAAAGAAAAAACCCAAACAAATAGATTTTTTTTAAATATGTGACACATATACATAATGGAATATTGCCCAGCTATAAAGAACAAGACCTGTCATTTGATACAAAGTGGATAAATCTAGAAAATTCAATGCTACATGATATAAGCCAGTCTATGAAAGATAGACACCGTATTTCCCTGCTCCATATACCATATGTCTGGACGGAATAGAAGAAATTGAAAGATTCGAAGACATACTAGTAGGGGAGATAAGCATAAATACCAGAGACTGAATGAGAATGGGGTAGATGGTAAAAAGGGGGTAGGAGGAACCCAGAAAACATTTAACAGACACAAGAATGTAAAGATTTTGTTGAAAATTATGTATATAACAATATTCCTGATTTGATTATCACACACTACATGCCTGCTTTGAAAAACTATATCATATACTATAAAAATTTATAAAAATTAAATGTAAATTAGAAAATATATTTTAAATTTATTTTTTAATTTGAAAGTATATTTATAGGGAAAAGCAACTGCAACCACGGATACTATACCTGGCAAGACTATCCTTCATATGGTAAGAAAAGACAAGAACATTCTCAAATAAAGAAAATCTGAAAGAATTTACCAACACCAGACCAGATTGCCAAGAAATTCTGCATATACCAGGAAAATTAAATGTAGTCACACAGAAATAAGAGTTCAAAAACTAAGAAAATGAACAACTTAATCGTGGGGACAAGTCTGGAGTTGAATATTATATCCCAGAATTTAATTGGAAAAGTCAAACTACAACAGAGGATAGATTAAGTACATGAGACTAAACTGGTGAAATAGAATTTTATGACTTCTGACTAAAACATTGCCGATTTTCTTCAGGCTTTGTTTTCCAGTTTTAAGGATTTTTGTCTTGTCTTGAGCTGTCGATAGGTTCATGTACCTACTATTTGAACAGAATCCCAACATGTTTCCTGGCTTTAAGTTTTAGGTATATTTCCTTAGCATGTCTTTGATTTATTAAAGCTAAATCTGCTTTTCTTGAAATTAAAAAAATAGTAAAAAATACATAATTAATAACCATAGTAAACTATTTAACATCAGCTAGGTGCTACCTTATAGTATATTCATTCTACTCAGAGTTTCATGCCTAAAGTCAGGCATGCATTCATAGATATGTATATACCAGCTGAACTTGCTATTGAAAGTAGTTAGATGATTTAAGAAAGTTTGTGAATCAATAAAATGTGAGGGAAAAAAGGGAGCGGAAAACCACTGTAGACACCTGAGATAGTGTGGGGGGAGGGTGGGAAATGGCAGAGGATGAGAAATAGGGAGAAAAAAAAGTATAAATATATATACATATATACATATATACATATATAAAACTAGATGTGGAAAATTATTGATGCCAGCATGTATAATTAAGCCACTATGCAGCATATTCTGGATGGGAAATCACATTTTGTATGCTGTGACAATGCTCAGTGAATGAATGTAAATTAATGAATTAAAAACAAAAAAATTTAAAGTATAAGGAAAATAAATAAATTAAATTAAATTAAAATATTTCTTTTAAAAAAAGAGAAAGAAAAAAAGAGTTATTTTGTTTAACTTATTTATTTATTTTAATTTGACCACAGTGGGGCAGAGCAAGAAGGAGAGAGAGAGAGCGCGAGAAAGCAAGCCACCAGGTCCAGGACTCGAACTTCAGTCAGCCGTGTGGGAGTCCAGCACCCTTAACCACCATGTCATCTGCCAGCTCTCCTGGTGTGATTTTGAAGGCACCGAATCGGGGACTCAAACCACAGTAAGCCATGTGGGAGTCCAGTAAACACTATACTATCTATTGATTCCACGTCATGACTTTTCTTTCTTTCTTTCTTTCTTTTTTTCTTTTTTTGGAGAGGTTTTTGCTATAAGGCACATGCTCTCGCACGACAGTCAGAGAGAGACAGAGATACAAAGCAGAGAGACAGAGATAGAAAGCAGGAAATCACCCCTCCCCCCCACGGGGGATGGCTATGCTGCAATCCCTTCTCCTCCATTCTCCTCTCGGGATCTTGGGCACGCATGCACACGTGCCAGGCGTGAGTTTAAGCCACCGGGTCCAGGACTTGAACCGCGGTCGACTACGTGGGAGTCCAGCAACATAGCCATTACGTAAACTGCTGGTCCCCACGTCATGACTTTTCTGATGACCTAATAATAATGAATAATTTTTGTTTTGAGAGGTTTTTGCCTTAGGGCACATGCATTTGCCATGCAAAGAGAGAGAGAGACAGTGAGAGGAAAGGCAAGAAATCACCCCCCAGAAGGGATGGCCATACCACAGTCCCTTCTCCATTGTCTTCCTGGGATCTTTCATGCATGCACATGAACCCAGCATGATTTTCAAGCCACCAGTCTAGGACTCAAACCATGGTCATCCAGTGATATAACTGCTATGCCATCTTCTGACCTCAGTAAAAAATAAAAAAGAAGTTAATAAGGAATAAAATAAATTCTGGGTCAGCAGGTAGCATGGAGGTTAAAGAGACAGGATTTCACATTGTCAACTCTGCTGTTTAATTATCAGACCTGGTGGCCTGAATATCACACTGGGCGCATGTGTGTGGGTACCTGCTCAAAAAATCCCAAGAGGAGACTGGAGAAGATGGGATTGTGGCTTGGGTATCCCCCCCAAGGGAAAGGGGTGATTCTCACTTTCGCTCTCTCTCTGTCTCTCTCTGATGACTGCACATACCCTATGGCAATATGTATATATTCCTTTATTAATGGTCAATATTATTAATGTTTATATATGAATTGCTGTAGCAGATATATTTATTAAAATAATTGTGTATTTAAATTTAATTATGAATATTAATAAATAAGATTCACAAGGAATAAGAACAATAACAAGAAAAAAAAAAGGAAATGGTGTAGCAGTTATGCTGCTGGATTCCCACATGGCCCTAACCATTGTTCAAGTCCTGGGCCCTGTGGCTGGACGTTGGGTGTGTGTATATGCCTGTCCAAAATCCCAACAGGAGAATGGAGGAGAAGGGATTGCAGTATGGCCATACCCCTGGGAGGTGATGTTTTGCCTCTCTGTCTCTGCCTCTCTCTGTCTTTCCTGGTGAGCACATGCTCCCTATAGCAAAAACCTCTCCAAAAAAGAAAAGAAAATGTAATGAATATGTATTAATGTGTTTATTTCTACACTTCATTCTGTTCCATTGATTTATAACATTCTTTTTCAAATATTACATTTTCATTACTGTAGCTTTACAGTAAGTATTGAAATCTGGTAGTATTTGTGTGCCCAATTTGATCTTTAATTCCAGCATGGCTTTTGCTATTCTAGCTTATTTGCATTTCTATATAAACTTCATAGTCATCTTGTCAATTTCCCTAAGCATATTTATAATTATTTTATTAGCATTGACTTTGAATATCTATTTTGAGAAAATGACATCTTAACAATATTGTGTCTTTTAATCAAAAAGGTATATATTTCCACTTTCTTAGGTCTTTCATTTCAGCTGGCAGTATTAAGTAGTTTTCTATACTATATATAGTTTCTATGCATATTTTTAAAATACATTTTCTATTTCAAATTTTTGGAAACAACTATATATGAAATTACACTTTTAAATTTTCCTTTATAGTTAATATAGTTTAATATTTATAAATATACACAATTATTTTTGTATAACAATTTTATATATTGTGAGTACTGAACTTAGTCATTAATTCTAATAACTTTTGGTTGAATATAGATGATAAAATTGAATATGCTTCCTTCTTCCTGATTGTAACAGGAAAATCTTCAGTGTTTTATCACTGAGTATTATGATAACAAAGTATTATGATGACTATAAATTTTTTGCATTAATTATTGATAATTTCAAGAAAATATCTTTTTATTTATTTTCCAATTTATTGTATATTTTCTATCTTGATAATTTCCACTCTCATTTTATTTATTTCCTTCTATATGCCTTGGGCTTAATTGTTTTCCTATTGTCCTTTACTTCTAAAGATGGACACTTAGATATATTTATTTCAGATTTCTTATTTCTTTTTTTTTTCTTCAGAGAGATTTTTGCTATATAGCACATGTGCTTGCTAGAGAGACAGGGAGACATAAAGCAAAAATCACCCCACAGGGGGGACAGCCACATGCAATCCCTATTCCTCCATTCTCCTTTCAGGATTTTGGTTACACAGGCACACTTGCTTGGCATGAGTTTTAAGTATCTGGGTCCTGGACTCAAACCACGGTCTACTACACGTGAGTCTAGTGATGTAACCATTATGCCATCTGCTGGTTCCTAGATTTCTTATTTTTAAGAAATGCATTTAAATCTAATTTTTTTCTGTAAATATTGCATTAACTGCATCATACAATGTTTACACGTGAATTATTTTCATTATTTAGCTCAAGATATTTTCTTTTGATTTCTTTTTTGACCCATGCATTGGTTAAAAATGAATTGTTTAACTTCTAATATATGTATCTCTAATATTTTTCAGCTTTAAAATTTCTATTTTAAAAATAGTTTCTAGGAAATCAGCAGTTAGCGTAATGGCTATGTCGCTGGATTCCCACGTAGTCGACCGCGGTTCGCGTCCCGGACCTGGTGGCTTAGAACTCACTCCAGGCACGTGTGTGTGCATGCCCAAGATCCCGAGAGGAGAATGGAGGAGAAGGGATTGTGGTGTGACCATCCCCCCTGGGGGTGATTTCTCGCTTTTTGTCTCTGTCTCTCTCTCTCTCTGTCTGGCGAGCGCATGCGCCCTATAGTGAAAACCTCTCAAGGAAAAAAAAAAAGTTTCTATTTCTCTGTCAATATTGTCCATCCTAGTCTTCCCAGTGATACAGTAGTGCTTAACTTTTACAAAGGCCATGTTTCCCATTCAGACCCTGAATGGGGTTTGAATCCTAGCCCTAGTGGCTTGAAAAGCATGCCAGGCATGTGGATCCATGTCCAGAATCCTGCAGGATGGACACTTGGAGGAAAAAGAATTGCAGCATAACCAGACCCGAAGGGAGTGAGAGTGTATTTACTCTCTTTCTTCTTCTTCTTCTTCTTTATTTTTTTTTTCTCTCTCTCTTATTTGTGCCCATGCTCCCCCTGGTATTAATGATAAATGAATATGGGCCAGCAGATGGCATAGCGCTTACATTACTGGACTCCCAATAGTCTACCACAGCTCAAGTCCCAGACCTAGTGGCTTAAAACTTACACTGGGCATATGTGTGTGCATGCCAAAAATCCCAAGAGAAGAATGGAGGAGAAGGGAATGCAGTGTGGCCATCCCTCCTAGGGGGTAATTTCTTACTTTCTCTCTCTCTGTGACTCTAATGAGTGCACACACTTTCTATGGCAAAAAAAATCCCTCTGAAAAATAAATTAAATAAATAAAGGATTCTCCATCTTTTACCTTGTTAAAGCCACTTAAAACATTTGAACATAATATAAAATAACTCTTTGAAATTATTATTACTTATTTTTAAGTAAGTAGTATATTTTCTTTGTTTTGTTTTGTCACATATCTGGTAACTTGTATTGAAAAATGGAAATTGCAAGTGATATAGTGACTCTGGATCCTGCTCAGTTTTTTGTAGAAGAGTTATTTTTGTTTTATTTTGTTTTCTTTTTTTTCTTTGTTTTTATTACTAGGAGGAAGTAATCTCTAAAACTAGCACCATAAAATCTCAGTCCTGGGGTCAGTCGGTGGCATGGTGTTTAAGGTGCTGGACTACCACATGGCAAATCCTGGACCTGATGGCTTGAAAATCATGCCAGGCACATGTGTGTGTCCAAAATTCTGGAAGGAGAATGGAGAAGGATTTCTCATTTTCCCTCTCACTGTTTCTCTCTTTCTCTCTAGTGAGCACATATGCCCTACAGCAAAAACCTTAAAAAAAAAAAAAACTCTCTCACAAAGCATTCAGTTTATTTATGTAAATTAAATGTAAATCAGAAAATATATTTTAAATTTATTTTTAATTTTAAGACATTTATTAATTATTAATAAAAATAATCAAAATATTATTTAATGTAATGAACATGTATGAATGGGCTTATTTCTATACTCTTTATTCTATTCCATTGATCTGTAATACCATCCTTTTCCAAATACTGTAGTCTTCATTACCGTAGCTTTATGGTAAGTATTGAAATCTCGTAGTATTAGTGTTCCCAATTTGATTTCTACTTTGAGCATGGCTGGAATTATTCCTTGCTGGTCTTCCCTTGGCTTGCAAAACATGGAACCAGCCAAGGATCTGGGTAGAGTATTTACTCATGTTTAGTGTCTCACCATCTCTGTGGCTATTTTGCTCTTTGGAAATCCACCCTTAAATTTCTTGTTTCTCTGCCAGTTTTTGGTTTTGTCATCCTATACTTCAAGACAGGGAGACTTCACGTTTCTTCAAATTTCTAATGAGGAAGTTGCAAATAGGTCGGGAAATGAACTCAGTTAAAAAAAAATTTAAAAGAGGGAACCAGCAGTTAGCGTAATGGCTATGTCACTGGATTCCCACGTAGTCGACCGCGGTTCGCGTCCCGGACCCAGTGGCTTAGAACTCACGCCAGGCGCGTGTGCGTGCGTGCCCAAGATCCCGAGAGGAGAATGGAGGAGAGGGGATTGCGGCGTGACTATCCCCTCTGGGGGGTGATTTCTCGCTTTCTGTCTCTATGTCTCTCTCTGTCTGTCTGGAGAGCGTATGCGCCCAATAGCGAAAACCTCTCAAAAAAAAAAAAATTAAAAAGACAAAACACTAGAACAAATTCATGAAGTTCAATTCTCATCATTTCTAGGCAATCCCTGTTTTTGCTTGTTAGTTTTATCCAGTCCCCTGAGGTCTTTCTCAGATATGCATACCTTACCAGTTAGTTTGGGATTTGGACAGAGGACATTCAGATCTGAAGTCTCATCTCTTCTGTAGTTTTTACATTAAGAAAATTTCACTCTTAATTTTCAAATTGTTTTTTCAGCTTTAACATTTATTTCTGCCACATTAGGTGGAGTTTTGGATTATTGAATACAGGAGAGTTGAGGAATGAACTTGGGCAAGAAAGCCACCAGCTTGCATGGTCTCTCTTTCCAGTTGAAATGCTTCAGAAATAAACTTTGCTTTGGCTTATATCTTCTTTCAAATATTTCCTCTTGTCTTTATAAGTTTTTTTCTAACAATACTTGTTTTTCAAGGGTTTATGTTATCTCTAAGAGACTTGACTCAATCTCTGCATTCCACCCCCTTTCCATTACATAATTTTTAAAATTACTACTATATGAGACAACTAATCTGTTTTGTTCAGAGGCACAGTTAATTTGAGTTTCTTTCATAGATGGGAGGATTAAGTGAATTGATACTGTTAACATGCTTAGAACAGTAGTAAATAACATGTGATTAACATTAAGTTAGTGGTCAATATGTGCTGCTTATCATCATTTGCTTTAGGTTTCTCCAGACAAACAGAACCAATGAAAGAGAGAGTAAGAAAATTTATTTGGGGAATGGGCTCACATGCTTATGAAGGACAAGGTCCTACAATATGTCCAGTCTGCAAGCTGGAAAATCAGGAAAACTGGATGTATAACTCAGTCTGACTTTGAAGGCCTAAAAACCAGGGGAGCTGATGATGTAACTCAGTCTGAAGGAGGGCGAGCCCTGGTGTTAGTTCTGGAGTCCTAATCCTTGAGAACCAGGAGCTCCAAGGACTGAGGGCAGGAGAAGATAGATGTCCCAGCTCAAGAAGCAAAAGAAAATTCACCCTCCTCCTGCCTTTCTGTTCTGTCCCAGAACAGATTGGATAATGCCTGCCTATGTTTGTAAATGTGGATCTTCTTTACTCGGTCTACTAATTTAAACACTCTTCTTTTACAGAAACCTTGGCAGATACACTCAGAAATGCTTTTTAGGAATCAGTGCATCCCTTGGCTTAGCCCAATTGGGTTGACTCATAAGCCTTCATCTTATTATTATTGTGATTTTATTGAGACCCAGGAACTATTCCTGGTCTACAGAGTATATAATGCTTTTGGAAATTATTTAACAAGTACAAAGTTCAAGGAACTTCTCATCTGCTAAAAGCAGAACTACAGAGATAAGAGAGAGAACCTACCTGCTTGCAGTCAGGCTTTAGCCTGCATTAACAACAAAACAAAACACCCTAAAGATGGTAGTGTGATAAAATAACTACCAAAGTGTAGGTTTATGTTAAAAGGATGGAAAGTCTGTCTAAGGGATTATGAGAAAGTTTCTCACAGAAGCTTGCATTTGGGGACCAGCAGATGGCATAATGGCAACCTCACTGGACTCCCACATAGTTGATTGCAGTTCGAGTCCCAGATCTGGTGATTTAAACCCCACGCTGGTTGCATGTAAGTGCATGTGTGCCCGAGGTCCTGAGAGGAACATGGAGGAGAAGGGATTGAGGCGTGACCATCCACCGGGGGTGGGGGGTGTGATTTCTCACTTTGTCTCTCTGTCTCTCTGGTGAGCACACATGCCCTATAGCAAAAATCTTTCTCTCTTGGAAAAAGAAAAACAAAAGAAAAAGAAACTTGCACTTGATCTGGAATATGAAAGATATAAGGAGTTTGTATGGTGGACAGAGGCACTGTCAGATTGAATACCTTTTTATTTTTTAATCATATCCTTCAAACATAATGTGCAGCAAATATTCAAGGTTCTCTTCTTATACACTATGCAAATCATCCCTGCTATGGGGATTATAATTAATTGTGTTAGATTTTTTTTTTCATTTATAATACTTTTTCAAATGCCTGAAACACTTTGTTAGGGCTTCAGAAATCCCAGATCTACTCAGTTTTTATGGGATGATGAATTGAACAGCTGTCTAATATCACTCATTAAACTCTAAGAAGGTGACATAGTTTCTGTGTTCTGGGAATATTTATATTCTTAAAATCTGTGGTAACATTCTCTGGCTTTCAACCCAATGAATACTATTTCTACACCCTTAACTCTAAAGAAAATATTTGTTAAATCAAAAGCACTCTAATTTTCAAGACAATCATTGAGCTATTCTTCAAATATTACTATCTCCTGTCATTTTGACTGTATCATATTCTAGTTTCAAATAATACTTTTTAGGGTGAGAATTTATTTTTTCTATTTTTCTCTTTTATACCTCACACTACATTTCAGGCAATCTATTGTTCACATTCAAGAAATGCTCTCTAGGGAACCAGCAGTTAACGTAATGGCTATGTCACTGGACTCCCACGTAGTCGACCGTGGTTTGTGTCCTGGACCCGGTGGCTTAAAACTCACGCCAGGCACGTGTGCATGCATGCCAAGATCCCGAGAGGAGAATGGAGGAGAGGGGATTGCGGCGTCACTATCCCCTCTGGGGGGTGATTTCTCGCTTTCTGTCTCTATGTCTCTCTCTGTCTGTCTGGCGAGCGCACTCGCCCTATAGCGAAAACCTCTCCAAAGGAAAAAAAAAGAAAAAAGAAATGCTCTCTAGTTAGGATCCATTGACTAGCATTTCTCAAATTATTTTTTATTAAAGATTATTATTAGCTTTCTATCTTCAAATCAGTACATTTTAATAATTTTGTGAAATGCTATAAAATTAATTTCCAGGAAATAAATGATATACTAGATGTTTCAGTTTTAAACTCTATGAAATTTTCTGAATAGTTACTGTAAATGTCACTACTGAGTTGATCTGTGAAATATACATTGAGTACCATTGGTTTTGCATATGCCCATAGAAACTGGTGAAAAGGTAGGGGAAGAAAAGCTTGACTACAGTGAGGGCCTCATAATCTGAGTTTCTAACATTGCTTCAACTGGCATCCTGTCACATGGTCTCACCGTAACCAAAATTGTCATCATTGAGTTTGTTGCTATCCATTTGACAGAGATGATGTTAAATCAATTCAAATTCATCTTATAATTAGTCCGACCTTTGAGGCTTATGTTGATCGTTTGAGGAGTCTGTGGGTAACATTCATAGTTTTTGAAAATCAATATGCAGGGTATTCTGGTTTGGCTCTCATATTTATTAAGTGCAGAGTGGTATTTTGCAGGGATGTTTTATGATCACAGTATGAGAAACATTTCATTAAGCTATATTTGCATTAATTTAGTGGTTAATGGCATCTCAAATCAAGAGAGCTAGATGAGCTGAGACCTCAGAGGTCTTTTTTTCCCCCGTTAGCAATGACATCTCCATTTCCTTGCTATAAAAATTCACTACAGGAAAGCATGTTCTCATTAAAGTAAATATATCTTCCCATTGGTTTCCAAGTTGGGATGCTGAGGCCTATGAAAATAATCAATTTGGAGGAATTCCCATAGTTCCTATTACTACAGTATACTGTTAAAAGAAATGAAATACTTTTCTTTGTAATATGCTACCTCAAGCCAAGATAGGTAAGTATTTCCGACCATGGCTATCTCAGTAACTAACACTTTTATAATTAAAATTGAAAGTCTAGACATAACTTGGAAGTAGAGATAAATTTTCAGTTTTGACCAATTCACCTGGGCAAAACCCGGAGTAAAATTTTTATTTTAGGTACTGTTTAGATAGGGAATGCTTTTATTACATTTAAATGTATTCTAAGCATTGATTTGATCTTTCAGAGAATTAATTAACAAGGTGAAATCCACCTCTGCTCCTCTAAAGGCCAAAATGTAAAATATTTTTCAGATACCTTTCAGATCTTTCAGGGCAAAGATTTAATTACTTTACTGGGACCAGCAATTGGTGTCATGGCTATGTCTCTGGACTCCCATGTAGTCAACCATGGTTTGAGTCCCGGACTCGGTGGTTTAAACTCACACCGGGCGCATGTGCGTACGTGCCCAAGATCCCAAGAGGAGAATGGAGGGGAAGCAATTGCAGTGTTATCATTCCCCCTTGGGGGTGATTTCCTGCTTTCTATCTCTATCTCTCTCTGTCTTTCTGGTGAGCACATATGCCCTATAGCAAAAAACTCTAAAAAACAAACAAACAAAAAATTACTTTACTTTTCCAAAGACTTCTGATATGCAATCCTGAATAGTATCAGAACTGGTAAGTGGGTGTTTGATATGAAGATGTGAGTAATCGGCATCCTTCTTGTTTGGTTAGTCTATCTCTAGCATAGTACTGTTGGTCTGCCTTTAGCATAGTTCAGAAGCCCCCAAACCCCAGGTTGCAGAGAGCCAGACCACTGACTAGTACTGGTGTGCTGGGCTGTGCAGTCGGGGGGTGTGTGGCAGGTGAGGGAATGAGGCTTCATCTGTGTTTGTAGCTGCTCCCCGTCATTGGCATTGCCACCTGGGCTCTGCCTCCTGTGAGATCAGTAGCACTATCGGGATTCGCATGGGAGCGTGAACCCTATCATTGTAGGATTGTTTCATTGTATATTGCAGCGTGATCGTGGTAGACATGGGGAACACGGTGGATGTGGTGTGCTTGGGTCATCCTGGGAACACCCTGCCCCTTTTAATGTGGAAATTGTTGTTTGTAAGGCTAATATCTGGTGCTGAGAAGGCAGGACCACTGACATAATTCATCTGCCTACGATCTGATGCTCTGGTATATTATTTTCACTGTAGCCCTATTTAACTGAATTTCATAGAGTGCATCATTCTTTCAACAAATATTTATTGAGCACCTAATATGTGATATGAGATAGAGCAGTAAAACAAAACAAAGGTAAAAGGTAACAACAACAACAACAAAAACACATAACAATCCATGTCCCTGACTTACGGTGCTTACATTCCAAGAGGAGTAAACAGACAACGCATTCAGTATGTATTAAGAGTACAGGGAAGAAGAATTAGGTATGCAGTGTATAAGGGCGTATTTGAGCCATAAGCTTCTGCAATGTTTAAATTCCTTTTGACAGTTACTTCTTACTATCCTAACTTCAGTTTGCCACTTAACACTCAGTCTCGGCTCAAACTTTCCATCTCAAGACATGAGCAACAACAAAAGGGCTTGAATGGCTCAACTTTGAAGTGCTGAGAGAGTGACTATCTCTTTGGACATGGTTGGACAGGGGAAACATGAGAGAATTGGGCATATATAGTCCCTCTTCTTTTTTATTCTGGGGACTACTTCGTACACAATTTCTCCCTCAGTCCCTTCCAGAAATATCTTGCATGCCAAGTCATCATGCATGCTAAATAACTTGCCTTCTTTCTTTTATATATTTTTTAAGTAATCTGCTTTCTTTCCTTCTTTTTTTGTCTAGTATATTTATTTCTGCTGCGCGTGTGAGAATGACATGCAGACAGAGAACGCCCCCTACAGAGCTTTCATGTCACCCCTAGTTGTACCCAATCCCAGATCATGGGCTCACACATGCCTGGCGTAATCAGGTAGCTTCAGACATGTACTTGGAACTTTCCCAGGTGGATTAACCTCACAGAGCGTCATGTTTTATAACTGTGCCATCATCCAGTCCCAGCAACCTGATTTGTCACTTCTAGGCTCATTGTCAGGACAACCATTATCAGAAACGATCTGTATTTATCCTGAGCACTTCTCTGCCTTTCCATTTCTCTCCTTCACATTTGGACAAATCTTCCCAAAACATATGTTCACATATGCTGAATTCATTTTCTCTTTTCTCTTGAACGCATACATAGTTTTACTCCCACCCCTCCACGAAGGCTGCACATTTTTCAAAACCACCAGCAGAGGAGGAAAATTGATGAGACAAGATGGGTGGAATTCACAGGTTCTTCTTTCTGAGTCTCTAAAATGAAGATAAATTCTCAACATCATGTGTAAACTTAGAAGGGAGTCAGCAAAGGCAAATGGCGGCATATGTGAGTTCTCCTACTTTTGTATAAAATTGACCATGACAGAAGTGAAGAAAACTTATTTTAGTAATCATTTAGTTCACACACCATTTGTAGACCCAACTTCAAGGGCTATTCAAGACCCATATTCTATTAGTCATACTAATAATAGGAAGGAGTGTATTCCTGATGCATTAAATCATGAAGCCAAGAAAATGTCATTTTCTGGATTCGAGGTAGAGAGCCAAATAAAATGTGTAAAAGAAAGATTGGGATAGTAAATAAGTCATAATAGTAGTAGTAATAATAGTGTACATTTGCTGTTAATTACTAGTGGTTTACATGTGTGTATGTAAATACATGTGTAATATATAAACATATGTGTATGAGATGTATCTCTCATATGTAATGTATATTTATATACATATATAAAACTCATCTTCTTGATAAAATCTTTTTAGGAGCAACACCAATTTGCACATCTAACACTGAGACATAGAAACATTACATTGCTGGTATGATACACTATTTATTAATTTATTGGCATGCTTTCTCTCAAATACCTCCTTTTAGCTCTAAAGTACACAAGAGTATTTTACAATATTATGCACTAACTACTACTAAGTGGGATGGAGCACTGCCATCTCTTGCTAATTGAGAGCAGTGCAACAGAATAAATTTAATTCATTTTCAAAGAAATGTTGCATGTTAAAATCTAGTTCTTGTGCTCACATTTAGATTTGTTAATATTTTCATTACAACTTTTATAACTTGTCCTAAACATATAGCAATTGTGTTAATCACCACAATTTCAAGTTATATGAACTACTTGTCCATAATTAAGCAATACAACATAACACACAGTGCCTTTCAAGATGATTGTGGGATATTATAATTTTATAATAAACTCCAGTGATATACTATCTTAATTATACCCATTAATAGATTCTGTACACATTTAATTATCTGCTACATTGATATTCCCATAGCTTTTAAACAGTTCTGCTTGGGTATAACCAATGCACAAACATAAATTCACTAATGGGGCATAACAAACAAGTATCTCTGTAGTTTAGATTAGAAACCACCCGTTGATGTATGTGATTTTTCAGTTATATAGGTATATAATTAAGTGATTAACTCTTATAGTTACATGAAAACACGTATTCATATAGATTTAAAAGATAAATTTTCTTCTACTTCAGCAATATGGCAGATACTGAAGGACTACAAATACAACACATATTAATAAAAAAAAGTTTCTTATCTGATTTTCTTGAGAATTAACCACTTATATGTAGTCCCTGTCTCATACTTTCAAATTTATCTATTATACCAAAAGCTCTTTGATGTAATTCTGATTTTGTATTCTCTATATCCATTCCCCCTCCCTCTCTCTACACTCTTGCTCTTTCTTCCACAGATACTAAACCAAATGCAGTTTAGCTGGAATTTCATTAGGAAAACTTTCCTACTTGCATTTATATATTTATGTCAGGATGAACTTTCAGATTCCTTTCCACAAAGCTGGCACCAATTTTCATGGCCACCAACAATTTAAGTTTCTGGTTCCCTACAGACTTGCCAGTAGAAATTACTGTCATTCCCTAAAATACCCATCAACTTGATAGGTGAAATATGATACTTTAGTGCTTTAATTTGCAGTCTCAAATTATAAATTAAGTTTAACCTTTTTCTGTTTATGACCCTTTTAGTAATTTTTTAGAATTTATAATTTTCTATAATTTCTATTCTGTTCTCTTTTATTCTAAAGTTTGTTTATTCATACAATAGTATCACAATATTTTAGTAACAGAATTTATAATATATTTTAATACCTGGGAGGATTAACTTTTTTCACAGGTTTGTTTGCATTTTTATCTAGTGCTTCCTTGTTTGTGTTGTTGTTGTTTAATTTGTTTGCTTTTCTTTTTACAAATTATTTAACTCAACAACAAAAATCTTGTTATTCTTAATTGGGTTATGTAAAATCCAAATGCAAGTTCTAAATTAATTTAAATAGTACTGAAAATTTTAAGATTCTTGTAAGAATAAAAAAAATTTAAAATTGTACTAGCTTTACATTTGTGTACTTCTGATTTTATACCTTTCACAAGTTTCTCCTCACATAGTTTTTGTACATATTTTTGTTAATTTAGTCTCTAAATAGTTGATTTTTCTTGCTATTATAGATGAAGTCCTTTGACTTTATATTCTCTGACATTATATTCTCTTACTGTGTATATAAAAATGATTTCTATATATTAGTTCTACATTCTATTTTACTGTAGTTTTACATTGCATAGTTGGTTTTCTCATTGATTAGTTTCTTTAGTTTATATCATGTCATCTCTGAATAGCAATAGTTTTACTTTTTTCCAGTTATTCTTCTTCAAATAGATTTCTTTTTGAAAATCATATCATTTAATTCTTACAGTACATTATTGAGTAATAATGGAAATAGTTCCTCATTTTAGTAGAAATATCCCTATTGTTTCCATATTACATAAAATGGTGGTTTCAGGCCTCCTTAGTGTATCTACATTTTCTTCTTTTTCTCTCCCCAGTTAAGTAATAGTTCATATATTGTATTAATTAATAAATACAGAGAATTTTGATTTACGCATTTACATATCTTCTCTTTTGTCTACTTCATTAATTTCTGCTCTCCTTCCTTCCTTCAATTTTTCATAGCTTTATTTTTGTTGTTCTTTTCAAAATGATTGGTTTATTACATTTATTTTTATCTAATTTTTTTTTTTTTTTTTGGAGAGGCTTTTGCTACAGGGAGCCTGTGCTCACGAGAAAGACAGAGACAGAGAGACAGAAAGCAAGAAATCACCCCCCAGGGGGATGGCCATGCTGCAGTCCCTTCTCCTTCATTCTCCTCTCGAGATCTTGGGCACGCACGCACATGCACCAGGCATTAGTTTTAGCCACTAGGTCCAGGACTGGATCCTCAGTCGACTACATGGGAGTCCAGTGACATAGCCATTACACCAACTGCTGGTCCCTATTTTTATCTAATTTTAATAATACAATGTTTGAAGGTTTTTATTCTGATCACTGCTTTAAATATACCTCATAGAATATAGTTTTATTATTATCTTGCTTTTTGGAATTTATATTTTTTAACTTTCATTTTCATTTTTAAATGTTAACATTTTATATTTTATAGTTGTCTTTTTTGTTCCAAGAAGTTTATTTATTTATTTCTCCTTAGACAGAGACAGAGAAATTACCACCAACAGAGTCCTCACTTTGTGAGTCACCTCTAGCCTCAATCAGCCCAGATCACACTTGTGCACACCCATGCTTGGCAGGTAGCAGGAGACACAGGGATACTACGAGCTGGGATCTTCCTGTGTGTCCAGTTGTGTTATCATTCTCCCACTGTCTGGATCTTTTGGAATTGCATTTCTGTTTTTAAATAAGTTTTGTATCATAGGCTTTTCTAAGAATTTCTGTTGGAAAACCATTTTTTTATTATGTTAATAATTTCCAGTTTATGATATTGTGATCAGAGACTGTTGTTTAAAATATTTCTAATTTTGGCCTTCAGAAGAAGACACCTTCATGGCTCCTGAGAACTAGTGATTTCAGGTAAATAAGAGAAATGGAGATTTTCCACAGATAATTCAGCCTCCAACCCACAAACTCAAGTGCATGCTCCTGGATGCTCAGATTGAACTTCAAGTTTGGGAAGAAACACACAAGTCATCAGATGACTAGAAATCATTGCAGGGCCACAAGAAATATGGGAAAGCAAGAAAATACCTCTCCTCCAAGGGAAAAGAATAGCTCCTCTTCATCCACAGACAGTTCAATGGAAATCATGGAAATGTCTGATAAAGAATTTAGGACATTCATAATGGCAAAGCTAACAGAGATGGAAGAAAAGAGAGACAGTGAACTGCAGAAGAGAAAGGAGAAAGGAGTTGATTAGTTCCAGGAAGTGAGGAAATTCTTGCAAGATCTAAAAGAGGAATTACACACTTTAAAAAAGAATCAAATGGAACTGTTAGAGAAGAAGGCTATAATATGGGAAGTCAAAATCTCCCTTGAATGTGTTAAAAGCAGACTAGATCATACAGAAAATAGAATCTCAGATGTAGAGGAGAAAAATTGCTGGCCTAGAAAAATACACCATGAGAACTGAGAAAATTGTCCCCAAAAATGAGAAGAATATACGAGAAGTACTAGATCAAATGTCCAAATATCCGGATAATTGGCATCCTAGAAAGCAAAAAGACTCATAAGGGCATTGATAATCTATTCCATGAAATCCTGCAAGAAAACTTTCTAAACCTAGAGAGGCACCCAAAGATTCAGTCTCAAGAAATACAAAGAACCCCAAATAGAATCAATCCAAGAAGATATTCTCTAAGACATATTATAGCCAGACAATGAAAACCACAGACAAAGACAAGATACTAAGATTGGCAAGAGAGAAATGGCAAGTTACCTACAAAGGATATCCCATCAGACCAACAGCAGACCTCTCATTGGAAACAATGCAAGCGAGGGAAGAATGGGAAAATATATTCAAGGTGTTAAGGGAAAAGCAATTCAACCAAGAATACCATACCCGGCAAGATTATCCTTCATATGGTAAGAAAAGACAAGAACATTCTCAGATAAATAAAACCTGAAAGAATTTATCAGCACCAGACCAGATCTCCAAGAAGTTCTGAAGGGAGTGCTATATCAGGAAAATTAAATACAGACACACAGAAATAAGAGTTCAAAAACTAAGAAAATGGCCAACTTAATTGTAGGGACAAGTCTGGAATTGAATATTATATCCCAGAATTCAGTCAGGAAAATCGAACCACAACAGAAGATAGATTAATTACAAGAGACTGAACTGGTGAAATAGCATTCTGTGACTTTTGACTAAAATATTGCTGCTTTTCTTCTAGGCTTTGTTGTCCAGTTTGAAGAGTTTTTGTCCTGTCTTGCGCTGTCAATAGGTTCATGTACCTATTATTTGAATAGAATACTAACCTGTTTTCTGGCTTTAAGTTTTAAGCAAAGTTCCTTACCATTTCAAAACTGCTTTTCTTGAAATTACCAGCTGAACTTGCTATTCAAAGTAGTTAGATTATTTAAGAAATTGTGTGATCAACAAAATGTGGGGGGAAAAGGAATGGAAGACAACTGTAGACACCAGAGATAGTGTGAGAAGAGGGTGGGAAATATATATAAAACACTAGAAATGGTAAATTATTGACAGTAACATGCATGATTAAGCCACTATGCAGTATATTCTGGATGGGAAACCACATTTTGTATGCTGTGATGATGCTTAGGGGATGAATGTAAATTAATTAATTTAAAAAAAGTCACAGGAGAAAAAAATAGATATGAAAACTGTTTCCCTTGAAATTAAAAAAATGCATTAAAAATAGCTATTTGATGACTGCAGTAAGCTATATAGCCCCAGCTAAGTGCTACTTTATAGTATGTTCATTCTACTCACTGAGGTTTGTGCTTAAAGTCAGACTTGTGTTTATGAATATGTATGTATCAGTTGTGCTTGCTATTGAAAATATTTAGATTAATTAGTTCTTTAGTTAATCAATAAAATGGGGGGTAAAGGCATAGAAACAACCATGGTTACCAGAGACAGTGTGGGAGGAGAGTGGGACACGTCAGAGGGTGAGAGATAGGAAATCAAGGATGGGGAAAAAAAGCAAAATATACAGGAAATAAGAAATGGAAAATTATTTGATGACGACGATAACATATATGTTGATGTGCTTGATTTAACTAATATACAGTGTATTCTGGATAGAAAACCTCATTTGTATGCTGTAATGATGTATAGTGAATAAATACATTTAAATTTTTAAAATTTTTAATTTTTAGAATTTACTCCTGTTTCCACAGTGGCCTGATAAACTGTTTCATGACTGTTTCATACAGGCTTGAGAAAAGGAGTGTTTTCGTTGTAAATGTGTAAAGTTTAATATACATCCATAAGTTTTATGTTATTGATGATGTTTAACCCTTCTCTAACTTTTCTTACTTTGTGTTGATTTGAACTGTGTTAGCATTCAAAATGGTATGTTAAACGCTCTTCTTATTTAGCTTCTGTCTGTTTTCCTGAATCCATTTAGATTTTTTTTCTGTTATATAGTAGCTATTCTGTTATTTAATATAGACACATTCATGTGTTGAATTTTTCTTTTTGTGGCTTTTAGCATTACAAATGAATCTCTCTCTCTGGGGACCAGCAGTTAGCATAATGGCTATGTTGCTGGACTCCCACGTAGTCAACCGCGGTTTGCGTCTCAGACCCGGTGGCTTAAAACTCACGCTGGGCGCATGTGCGTGTGTGCCCAAGATCCCTGAGAGGAGAACGGAGAAGGGATTGCAGTGTGGCCATCCCCCCTGGGGGGTAATTTCTCGCTTTCTGTCTCTCTGTCTCTGTCTGTCTGGCGAGTGCATGCACCCTATAGTAAAAACCTCTCAAAAAATAAATAAATAAATAAATAAATAAATCTCTCTCATGATAAAGGGCACAAATGTAGTAGGTGAATGCTAAGATAACTGCCAACAGTCTTGCCCTGTGCTGTGTTCACCTGTATAATACCCTCAGACTGAGGGTAGGCAGGGTCTCTGAATACCATTGGACATCACTCAGAAAACTAGGTAAGTTTTATGAAAATAGGAATTTTGAGAATATAATTAAGGTCCCTAAACAGTTGAGTTTGAGTTAATTAAAAAGTTGATTGGCAGGGCCAGCAGGTGGCATAGTGATTAAAGTTCTGGACTCCCACATGACCACAGTTTGAGTCCCAGAACTGATGGCTTGTTTTCCCACTCCATCATCTCTCTCTGTCTCTCTCTCTTAGCTCAAATCGAATAATACTACTACTAATAAAATAAATAAATACTTTCTTTACAAGTTGATTATCTCAGAGAAAAATATTCACCACCCAGTCTACTGGGAGATATTGCAAGGCTATATAAGTAAAGAGCACTGGTGTGTAATTCCATTAAAGGAGAGGAGGAAGATCTGGGAATAACCATCTAGTCTTCTTGCCCTTTCATAATCAGTATACTGAAATGTGCTTTTTACTGTTCTGTGTTCTTCTCTGTTGGTCTCTATGTCTGTCTCTAGGCTAGTGTCACGTTGTGTTGATTACTATAGCCTTGTACTAACTTTTGAAATCAGAAAATGTGAGTCCTCCAAACTTGTTCTTTTTCAATATTGATTTTGTTTTTAAGGGCCCCTTGAAATTCTATATAAATTATTTGATGGACTTTACTACTTTTGTAGAAAAAAACAATTGGGATTTTGATAGGAATTTTACTAAATCTGTAGTTCATTTTGTGTAGTATTTACATCTTAGTATTAAATCACTAATCCATAAAAATGTTGTGTCCATGTATTTATGTTTTTCATTTATACCAGTAATGTTTTGGGGCTCTCAATGCACAAGTATTTCACTTCCCTAGTTAATTTTTTTTTGGGGGGGGAAACTTTTGCTATAGGGCACATGTGCTCACCAGAGAGACAGAAAGCAAGAAATCCCCAGGGGGATTGCCATACCACAATTTTCTCACTTCCAGTCTCCTTTAGGGATTTTTGGGCATGCACGTGCACAAGCCCAGCCCAGTTTGAAGCTGCCGGGTCTGGGACTCAAACCGTGGGAGTCCAGTGATGTAACTAACCATTATGCCATCTGCTAGTCCCTCCTCTGTTAATTCTTAAGATTTTTTTTATGCTACTGTTAGGAACTTTTTTTCATTTTCATACTTCTTTTTCAGACTGTACATTGTTTGTGTACAGAAATGTGACTGTTTTTTGTGTTGACTTTGTATCCTGTTACTTAGCTAAATTTATACATTAGTTGTAAAGATTTTGTGTGGAATCTTTAGGGCTTTCTACATATAAGACCATATGATCTGTAAGTGAAGAAGTTTACTTCTTTCTTCCCAGTTTGGATGCATCTTTATTTCTGCTTCTGGCCCATTTGGTCTGATTACGACCTGCAGCACTACACTGAACAGAAGTGGTGTGAATGGGCATTTATGTCTTTTTCCTTATGTTCAATGTGATTAGTTTAATCTACCAAGTTTGTGGTAAATTGTTATGTAACAATAGAAAACTAATATAATAATAATATAAAAAAACTACATTCAAATAAAGTAAAACATGTGGACTCCATTTTTTTAACTATCTCCTTGTTAGAAGATTCAAAGCATAGCTGAAGAAGAGTGATATCACAGCTTATTAAGTTCATGAAAGGAAATTGCTCTTATGTGAAAGGTCAACTTTGTTCATGTACCTGCGAAGAGCCAGGTACAGCCTAAGGACTGTAGCTCTCAATTAGATCCGCTTTACTGAGACATCTTATTGTAGTTTATCTCTGTTATCTTGCCTGTTCTATCTAGCAATTGCTCTACTGAGAGGGAGGAAAAGATAGATGCACTCAGTCCTGGAATGCTCAACATAACATTGCTCTGGGTTTGGCCAGCCAGGCAATTATTCATAATACTGCCTGCTTTTGCTATTTCCCAGAGTTTAGTAGGAGGAAGGAGAAGAATACCAGCCTAATTTGTACACACACTCACAAATACATGCACATACAAATACACAAATGCTCAATGTTGGTGTGAAAATATTAAATGTATAACAAGTACATTTTATTTTTATTTACCTATTTGTTTGTTCTTAAGATTTTATTTTGCTTTTATTACAAGCATATGGTATTAATTGGCAAACACTGACTACAAGTTTTACTATGTTTGTTTTAATTTGTTATAGGATGCATGTGCATGCTGGAAAGAGAAACAGAGAGGAAAAGTGAGAAAGTAGCCCCCATGGGAGGGCAGCAATCCCTTCTTTTCATTCTCCTCTTGGGATTTTGGGAATGCATGTAGAGACATCCAGTGTGTTTTTCAAACTTCTGGGTCCAAGGCTAGAACCACACAGCTGACCATGTGAAATCCTGCCACCTTAAACACCATACCACCTATCTGGCCTACATAAATGTTTTAGAATTGAGTTCATTCTTTCTCTCTTCCTCAATTAATATTTCATGTTTTCTACTCATTTACCAGAAGATTTATATCATATTATTGATCTGTTGCAGACACCTTCTTTGACAAGATTTAGTGAGGATTCAGGAAGTATTTCTCCTTGTCACTGATGAATTAAAACAAATAAGTCAAAAGGACAACCATGATCAATTAACTTATCTTGGCATTTGTATCACTCCTTCAGCTGTACAACCCATTAGAGTAACCATGATGTCACCTGGCCCCTGATGCCCTGGGATCCCATCATCTCCTTATCTCCAAGACACTCAGTTTAATGGCAACATTTCTGTCATTTCTAACTTACAGACAATATCTACATAGAGTTCTTCAGAGATTCTGGATATTTCCGCCCCAAATTCATTTCTCACAGCCTTGGTGAAGGGAAATTTCTTTGGCCCTCTTGGGGAACATAATGAAGGGTAAATTATCAGTCACATGTGGTAAGTCTACCCTACCACAGCAATTTCCCTAAGCCATTTGATGCATTTCTCCATATAAGAAAAATTGTACCATTTTAACCTCATTTAGTGTAATTCACCGTAGGTTCAGCTTTCAATCAAACAATTAAGAGTCATTCTCAGCCAAGTGAGATTTCAAATTGAATCAAGAATCTGTGCTCTTAGCAAATATATATATATATATATATATATATATATCAACAAATTAACTAAGTTCTACATATCTTCTAACCTGATCCAATGTCAACAAGGATACATCCTCATACATATTTCTCAAATTACTCATGATTAAAAATTAGCAAATTTTTCATTATTCCAGTATGGGTTCCACCTTCACATAGGCCACACTTTTAACCTTACCCTCTGGGTGAGTTTATAAGTCTAGAACCAATGAGAAGTGAAGGGTATGCCTTGAAGAATTAAGCATTTCCAGGAACCAGCAGTTAGCGTAATGGCTATGTCGCTGGACTCCCACGTAGTTGACCGCGGTTCGCGTCCCAGACCCAGTGGCTTAAAACTCACGCTGGGCGCGTGTGCGTGAGTGCCCAAGATCCTGAGAGGAGAATGGAGGAGAAGGGATTGCGGCGTGACCATCCCCCCTGGGGGGTGATTTCTCGCTTTCTGTCTCTAATGTCTCTGTCTGTCTGTCTGGCGAGTGCACGAGCCCTATAGCAAAAACCTCTCCAAAAAAAAAAAAAAAAGAATTTATCATTCCCTGTAATTCAACTACCTCAGGAGAGGACATTTTAGGATTCTTATGCAGAAGAGACTAACTTTAAATATGGGAGAAAAGACTTTTCTAATGACAAAGAAGGCTCAGAACAATTTAGGGATAAAGTTTCAGTTTCATGAGACTTGGTCTCATCAATCTCATACATATATTCAGAGTATAATACCTTTCTAATGAGTGTCCTAAGTTTAATGTAAGAGGTCCTGTAAAGTTATAAATTGAAATGCTTTTTAATTTAGCTACTGATAGAGTTAGACTTTGGTTTGGAATTTCAGAAATCTCAGTACTATGGCTAGTGAAGATAAAGGTTTATTTTGGGGCACAGACTTAAATGTGTTCTCATCTCCTATCCTGAATAGAAAGTTAAAACTTTCAACATATTATGTATTTTCTCCAAGTTCTCTGGTATATTTAGAAGTAACCAAACACACTATGCCTTTTATTTTTATAAAATATATGTGGTAAAAATTACTAGGTCACGCCAAACCTTTTCTTCTATACACATTTTATTATAGCTGTAGCAAGTGATACCTTAAGTAACTATATTGCCATGAATTAACAGTGTGTAGATTATTATTATCCATAGGATTATTAATGACTTGAAGTTTAATTAGATTGAATAACCTATTTCAAACAAACCAGAGTCACTACATGTAACTTTTTTAATAAAGTTTTGTTCACCTAGAACCCTTTCTGATAAAAATTTTTTCTATAATTTAAGTTTTAGCCATGGAAGGAGAACCACTAAATGACATGATAAGGCTGATTCTAGGGAATATATTGTGTGTAATTCTGAGTACTGTGGAAAGTTGTTGACTCTGATAAGAACATGAAGTTACTGTAGATTAGGAAGGCCAGCAGTCAAGAAAAATAGTGAAGTATAAAGCAAGGAGAGCTAGGACCCTTGCAAGCCATGAGGACATACTGCACGGCATCTCTTTCAGCCACCTCCCAGCTTGGTGATGCAGTGATGTGCAACAGTAGCTGATACTCTTCAGCTCACCCAAGTGTGAAAAAAAAAAGAAAAGTATGTCCGCCAGGATCTGGCATCTCTGCAGTCCTAGCTGCTGCCCCATACCATCTTCTATACCACAGAAGGTGAGTGACACTGTGTGTGAGCCACAGAAGTGTCTGTCTTCTACTAATTAATTGCTGCGATTTCACTTTTGCCTTGTAAACCTCACACAAGTCTCTCCTGTGCCCAAAAGGAACTTGAAAAGAAAATGCTACAATTTTCAATTCCAACTTAATAAAACTGATCTTTTTACAAAATTATCAAGTCAGGTATATGTCATTATTTTAAGGTATACGTCATTTAATTTTAAATGACGTAGTTTAATAGTTCTTGAAACATTTTTGAAATCATTCTTATTCCAGCCACATTATTTCATTTTGATTCATCTTAGTCATTAGAACCTCAATTTGTAGAGCTGTACTGCATTTTGGTCTGTTACTTAAAACTTAAAAATTTGTAACTTAAGAGTCTGCGGATGGTATGGAGGTTAAGGTACCTGATCCCACATGACTGGCTGTGAAGTTCTAGTTATGGATCCAGTGGCTTAAAACTCACACTGGGTGCATGTGCATGCATGTCCAAACTCCTGGGAGAAAGCTAGAAGAGAAGGGATAGCAGTATGGCACTCCTCCCTGGAGATTTATTCTCGCTTTTCCTCTTTCTCTGTCTCTCTCTGGTAAGCATACATGCCCCTATAGAAAAAAAAAAGAGAGAGAGAGAAAGAAAAAACTTTAAAAAATCGTTACTTACATGTGGGTTTATTGTCTATTTTTTTGAGAGACAGAGATGTTTGATGTAGAGTACATGTGCTCATCAGAGATACAGAAAGAGACACAGAGACAGAAAGCAAGAAATCATCCCACAGGGGGCTGACCACACTGCGATTTCTTCTTCTCCATTCTCCTCTTGGGATTTTGAGCATGCACGAGCACATACCCCACATGAGTTTTAAGCTGCCAGGTCTGGGACTTGAACCATACTCAACTACGTGGGAGTCCAGTGATGTAACCATTATGCCATTAGCTGGTCCCAGGTTTGTTGTCTATTAAGTGTGATATTATATCTCTAGATCAGGCTCAATTACCTCTATTTTCAATAGCATATTTGTATACCTATGACAGAGCCTAAGTGCTTGGTAACAAAAAAGAAAGGACTAAAAATCAAAATATAGACCATATAATTTACTGGTACATTTAAGCCAATTAAGATTCAAGATTAGAGCTTCTCATTCTTGATATTCCATCATTGCTATAGTTGGTCCCCCCAAAATTCATGTGTGGAATTTGGTCCCCAGTGTAAAGGTGGTGAGAGGTGGTGAGACCTTCTAAAGGTAAAGCCTGGTAGGCCCTGTGCAGATCCACCTCCTCCATTACTAGATTTATGCTGTGCCACAAGACATTATCCATTTCCCTAAAGGGGTTAAGTTGCGAGTGCATGTTGTTTTAAAAGTAAGATGATAATCTTCAAGTTGTTCTCACTCCCTCTCTTTTCTTCATTCTCCCTTCCGACATATATCCATTGAACTTCCTGCCTGCCACATTGTTGACACAGTATTGAAGGCCAACCAGATGCCAACACCATGCTTTTGGACTTTCTAGCCTCCAGAACTGTGAGCCGAATAAACATCTCTTCATAAACAATCCAGTTTCAGATATTTCTGTTTAGCAACATGATGACAAACTAAGACAATACCTCAACCTCATAATAATAAACAGCCCAAGGTACCTGACTAAAATTGTTTTTCTATAATCTTGCAAAGTCTGGAAGAAATGTCATTGGAAAAATTTTCTGAACTATAAATATTTATTATTTAATGTAAAAGTACATTTGACCTACAAATGAGCATTTAGGAACTCATTCTATTACTTTAATATATAAAGAAATGTCAAAAAATATAACAGAACATTCTCCACCTTTCATGTCATCTAATATGAAACTGTCTTTTAAAAAGAGTCACGTATTCTTCTAGTTGCTATCAATGATTTCTGTCAGTACTGCATATCCATTATTCTGAATTGTTTTATTTAGTGTAAGAGCAATGATATTATTGACTCCAAAATGTTGACTCACTTTATATGGAAAAAATCTATTATGCTGGCCAAATGGCTTTACATACCTGTGTATTTTCACTTGCAGTCCACATGATTTGATCTACATGATAAGTAAAAAAGCTTATCTACAGAATTAATAAATGGACTAAAATTATCTGCTAAAAAAAGTTATTGACCTCAGAGTATTATTCCAGAAATATGTTTAGAAAAATAAATTTGGATCTTTACATAAATTTCAATTAGCTCTATTCCATAATTGATCATTTATATCTTTCTAGAATAAAGATGAAAAGAAAACTCTAACAGCTTATTAAAATGCTCATTTTCAGTTTCTTTTTCTTTTTTCATGGTACAGTATGTACATGCACACATGAAAATGAGAGAGAAAAGCATCCTCCACAGGGTCTGGTCACACCATGATCATAATCCCACTCCTTCAGTCCTCCGTCCTGTTGCATCATAGACACTTACGTACATGCCCAGAATGTTTCAGTCTGATTAGGGGAGATTTGAACCTTGGTCACCATGTGGGATCAAGCTTCTCTTGAGCAATGCTTTACTGTGCCACAAAGCAGCCTTATTTTCAGACCCATTTATTTAATTTTATTTTTACTATTATTAATTTGCTATAGGGCATGTGTGCTCATCAGAGAAAGACAGGCAGGGAGAGAGAGAGAGGGAGAGAGAGAGAGAGAGAAAGGGAGAAAGCAAGCCAACTGTCTGGGACTCAAACTAAGGTAGGACATATGGGATTCCAGCACCACCACGCCACCTGATCAGCCCTACAGTATGTTTTTTTAAACGAATATTACACAGTGTATAATAATCAAATCAGGGATATAAAGATATTCATCACCTTCAACATTTAATGTTATGTTGTATACATTCAATATTCATTCTACTGTTTGTTTTTTTCCTTAACAGTAAGCTTTAATTTTTTTTTTCTCAGTGAGTTTTTCTTCCATCTTTTTTATTTCCATTACATAGTTGATTTTCTTTCTAGGTACTCTTTCTCTTCTGTTATGTTCACTTAATCTTCTGTTTGCTTATTTCATTTCAAGTATCAATGCCTATTAAGCATAATTATTCATCTGGAAGCATTATGTAAGTCTAGGTAGAAATGAACATTCCTTTCTTTGTTCTGCACTGTCATGCATATATTTCTGATAGGCTCCATAGTAATTTATTCCTCTTATTTCTTTACATGTCTATCACCTCATAATATTCTGAAAGTACCTCGGGGACAAAGACTGTTTTACGTTAAATTCCCAGTGTCAAGCACAATAGCAGCACAAGCAGTTAGAGCTTATTTGACTGAAGGATGATGAGTGGATGAGTAGGTAATAAAATCAAAGTTGCTTAGCAATTAGAGACTATTTTTCTCAATGCAGAGGGAGTGGTATCTTCAAAGATACACTTGAGAATTCAGGAAGCATAAGTAAAGAATTTTTATATAACTATTAGGAATAAACTACAAAAGAATGATGGTTCTGCACAATCATTGTCTTTAGTGCCCTGGGATTGTAATTGTTCATATACTTTGTGAATTCGAGGCAGAGAAATAGCAGTCAGCATAACTAGGTGGCACATGTTTGTAGGGTTAATTTAATACCTATCTCTTGCAATTCTTTCCTCTTTTCACAGGGAATGGGAGAACCTCTTTATGAAATCAGGAAATAGATGCAAAAGGTTAAGAACCATTACTATGTCATTTAAAAGGAACCGTAACTTAAAATATAAATAAAATATACATGTGACCAACCTAAAAACACTGATGGTTTGCTTATGGTTTGTTGCCTGGCTGCTGCTCTAGCATCTGATGAGTCTTTACGTCACCGTAGGAAAGGATTGATGTTCCTGTGCATAGTGAGTGCTGAGATCTTCAGGCTGCTGGTATACACACACACACACACACACACACACACACACACACACACATACACACGTACCAAGGACCTCAAAACTGTTCAAGGGCAGTGGAATTAAAGTACAAATTAATTTTTGTTCAAAAATTTTTTTTGTAGTATGCATTTTCCATGAACTTTTGAAGATCATCGCCTCATGTGAATTATGATCTCTCCTAATTACTTCTTTGAACAGCTATGATTACAAAGGCTCTTTCTTAATTCACAGCTAAATTGAGAAATAAGATAAGAAGGACTACTTTCTTTCACTCACTAGTATTAGATGAATTTTGGCCCTAGAACTGGCTATTGTAACAAATGATATTTCTTAGTTTCATTTCTTTTATTTAATTTTATTGCTTTTCCTATCGGCTATTCTGACATGTCACTTGAAAGATTGATGTATTCTATTTTGTTTTCTCCCTTACAGGTGAATCAGATCAACCAAAAATTTACCCATTTTTTATTTTATTTTATTTTATTTTTTGTTAATTTAGAAACACATATAAAACTAAAATTGACTTGGGGAGAGAAAGAAAGTCTCCAAAAAGACTCTTAGGTGTCATTATGCAGATAAAAAATTAAACTTGAGTATTCCAATTTAAAATAGACTGTGTGTGTGTGGGGTGTGTGTGTGTGTGCATATGTATGTTTTCATACGTGTCTATGTGTCTCTCTATACAATAGATAGATTTATGTATACACACACACACACACACACACACACACATATATATGCACCTACACGTCTATGTTCTATGTGATTTACAATTTCATCCTCTTGCCAAGAAATAAAAAGTAATACTTCAAATTACTTCAGATAGTTTGAGGGAGGCAGACATTAAAGCACCTTAAAAAAGTTATAAAATGAAATATATATTTTCTGGACCAATCATTCTCAATATTTTCAGACCTGATATATCTTATTGTGTGCTTCTTGATTTGGTAGGCAACTCAGTCCTAAAGAGCGTGCAAATAAATGATTTAATACTGGCTCCAATATCGATGCTTCAAATTGCTTCCATAGATAACTGCCTCCAATATGAAGTCTTCTTGGTACAAAGCCCATCTAGAGGTTAAAGTAAATCTATTTTAAGGAGAATTCTGGTCTACAGAGAATGTATTACATTGAAGTTACTATGCATTTTTAATTAAAAATAATTTTCAAATTTTTATTATATCTCTAGGGTACTATAAAACCAGGGTTTGTAATCACCAAGACAGACCGTTTACCATATGGTTTCACATAGTATTATGGCTTCGTAAGTAACAGTTTCGCCTTTAAGTATACGTTTGTCAAATATGCAGAAAGGACACTATGTGCTTTTTCAGGTTTAAAGAAAGGGAAAAGATGTTAATTCAATACTTTTACATATCTATATCTGTTTCTTATAACCTCTGATCCTCATTAATGGAATGCCCTGGGGGGCACTTAAGTGCAACTAAGCATCAGTTGTAAATGCATCATGACTTTATTTTCTTCCCAGAAAATAGTCTCCATCCATTTCCATCCTTATAAATTATAAACCTCCACTGCCCGTTGCTGAGGTTTTAACTGCATGGAGGCAGAGTTCTCGGCTTGAGGAGTATTAATAATGGCTCTGCCTGCCTGCCCTTCAGCTGAGACATTAAACTGAGGTCTCATCCGCTTGCGTGTAGTGGCTGCTCAAGTGGAGTTAAAGAGCACATCATGCTTTTCTAAAAAAGGCCGGGGCAACCTCAGAGCCTTGACCTTCATTTTAAACATGTAATATACAAGGCTGGTGGTAAGTTATTGCTTCATATCTGAAGCTGCCAACTTGATTTCCATATGGACTATGGAATACTTGGAATGAAAACATAATTTCAAAATTTTACTTGAGGATATTTTGAAATTATGAAATGTAATGTAATCTCATTTCATTCTATTTTCCAAGCTGTAAGGGAAATAGGCATATCTGTAATATGATGAGAAAGAAGTTTTTCATTACAGCTAAATTTTAATTGTCCACAACAAATGCCTTTTAAGAATCCATTTCCTAAGAAGCAAGACTGTTTTTGTTTTTGTTTTTGTTTACTTATCTTTTTTGTGGTAAGAACAATTAAAGTTTACTTTCTTAGCAGCTTCCAATTACATAATGAATCACTATCAACTATAGTTACATTATTGTACAATAGATCTACTGAACTTATCTGTGCTGTCTAACTGAGATTTTGTATTCTTTTACCAACACCTCCTCATTTCCCTCCTCCATGTCACCATTAAGTTTTTTTTGTTTTTGCCATAGAACAATCTGTGTGCTCACTGGAGAGAGATAAAGAGAGGGGACCTTCCCTCCCCTGGAGAAATGGTCACTCCAGAATCCCTTCTCCATTCTCTCAGGCAAACCTCTGGGTCTGAGTTGTGAATTGTGGTTGGCCAAATGGGAGTCCATGCGCCTTAACCACCATGCCATCTGCTGGCTCCAACGTAAAACATTTTAGGGAGAGGGCAAAGCAACTCCCATTGGCTAGAGACCAGGTCTGTATTTTATATACCATGTTAGATTAGAAGCTTTAGGCTTACGTAGATTGGTTCATAATATGTGGAAATGTTTCCATGTTATTTCAATTTAATTTTTATAATTTGCATATACTTGAAACAAATATTCTCATTACATTTTAACTCAAGTATGTAGTATTGTCTGGTATAAAACACCTGGAATAGATAAGTTGAACTTAAAAATTGGAGTGACTAGGACCAGCAGATCATGTAATAATTACACCACTGAACTCACATGTAGTCTACCCTGGTTTGAGTCCCAGACCCTGTGGCTTAAAATCTATGTCAGGAGGGAACCAGCAGTTAGCGTAATGGCTATGTCGCTGGACTCCCACGTAGTCGACCACAGTTTGCATCCCGGACCCGGTGGCTTAAAACTCACGCCGGGCGCGTGTGCGTGCATGCCCAAGATCCCGAGAGGAGAATGGAGGAGAAGGGATTACGGCGTGAACATACCCCTGGAGGGTGATTTCTCACTTTCTGTCTCTATGTCTCTCTCTGTCTGGCGAGCGCACGCGCCCTATAGCGAAAACTTCTCAAAAAAAAAAAAAAATCTATGTCAGGAGTGTGATGCATGTGTGCCCAAGATCCTGAGAGAAAAATGGAGGAGAAAAGATTGCAGCATGGCCATACTCTCATGGAGTAATTTCTCACTTTCTGTCTCTATCTCTCTGTTTCTCCAGTGAGCACACATGTCCCATAGTATAAATACCCCCCCCCCAAAAAAATTGAATTGACCATGCAGTGTTTGTGATCTTATTATATGTAGAACCCAAAAATGTCAAACTCATAGAGGCAAAGAATGGTGGTTACCAAGGGTGACATGGAGGAAGGAAATGAGGAGGTGTTGGTAAAAGAATACAAAATCTCAATTAGACAGCACAGATAAGTTCAGTAGATCTATTGTACAATAATGTAACTATAGTTGATAGTGATTCATTATATAATTGGAAGCTGCTAAGAAAGTAAACTTTAATTGTTCTTACCACAAAAAAGATAAGTAATATACATGTTTATTAGTTTGTTTTAGACATTCCATCATATATACATAAACTTGTATTTTTGTTGACTAAAAAATAAAGGATTTTTTTAAAATGGTGTGAAAGAATTACTAAGATTATTCAAAACACTTATTTGATTAAATAAAGAAAATTGTACATTCCAATATCATAAATTTGTCTTAATTTTCTTGACTACTGCAATTGAGAAACTAAATGGTAGTAGTTTTATGACACTAGATGTATGATATGAAAAAGAAAGATGAAAGTCATTACCAACCTAATCTAGCTTCCAAGTTAATAGTTGTGGGTATGTTCCATACACTGAACTCTCCTTTGTCCCTGTTTTCCTGAGACCAAGCTGCAGGCCATAGCTGGGGCTCATAACCATTTTATGATCATTACTTTTACCTCATGGAATTTGCCCAAGACCAGGTAGTCTGGAGGTATGGTATGCCTCTCACATCATGTCACAAGATAAGAGGCTCTGAACCCTGACTATACTCTGCTGATTCTGTTCATGGACATCTTATTGTAATCCTCAATGTATGTAGAAACCAGACTCCTGTCTTGGAGGCAGAAAGTCTGAATGAATTTTTTTTTTAATTTGGTATAGGGCACGTGCATGCAGAAAGTCTGAATTAATTTTTTTTTTTTTAATTTGGTATAGGGCACGTGCACTCACAGGAGAGAGACAGAGAGGGAAAGTGAAAAAGCACCTCCTGGGGCATGTGTGTGTATGTGACTGTGCTACAATCCCTTTTTCTCCATTCCCTTCTTGGGACTGCTGGTGAGCACACAACATGCCCCTGGCGTGTTTTTCAAGGCACCAGGTCGGGGATTTGAACTACAAAATCAGCCAGCTGGGATCTGGTCACTTTAACCATCATGCCACCTGGCTGTCCCTGCATTGATCTTTGATTGGTCTATAGACGGTTTCTGTTTTTGTTTTTTGTTTTTAGAGACTTTTTACTATAGGGCACAGGCACTCCCCAAAGAGATAGAAAGTGAGAAGTCGCCTCTCCATTCTCTTCTTGGGATTTTGAGCACAACACACACATGCCCAGCATGACTTACAAGCCACTGGTCAGAGACAAACCGTGGTTGACTATGTGGGAGTCCAGAACCTTAACCACTACACCACCTGCTGCCCTTGCTTTGTTTTCACTGTATATAATCTAAGCTTGTGCTCTCTGACAGTAGAGAATCACTTACTGACTGGCCTGGTGTCATCGGTACAACCCATCCTGCTCTGCACTATGTAAGTACATAAACTCACGCTCTCTCTGCTGGACCTCGGGGTACGTTTTTTGGAATCAGTAAACATAGGCAAACCCTCACAGATTTGGGGTTTCTGCCTTACAACAATCATAGATAAATACTTTTTTTTTTTTTTTTTGAGAGATTTTCCCTGTAGGGCACGTGGGCT
>NW_006159750.1:2369870-2373765 GCF_000334495.1 Tupaia belangeri chinensis
TTTTTTTTGGAGAGATTTTCACTGTAGGGCGCGTGCGCTCGCCAGACAGACAGAGAGAGACATAGAGACAGAAAGCGAGAAATCACCCCCCAGGGGGGATGGTCACGCCGCAATCCCTACTCCTCCATTCTCCTCTCGGGATCTTGGGAGCACACGCACACGCGCCCGGCGTGAGTTTTAAGCCACCGGGTCCGGGACACGAACCGCAGTCGACTACGTGGGAGTCCAGCGACATAGCCATTACGCTAACTGCTGGTTCCCAATCATAGATAAATACTTTGAAATCAGATTTTTTTATTCTATCCCTCCAAGTACACAGCAGAGTATCTGCCACATACGGGGTATGGTAGGTATGTTACATGCACTCAGGAGTGAATGAAACACTGTCATTTTAAAAAGAGCAAGTTTATACTTTTAAAAAGGTCTCTTTCAAATAAAACTCCAAAAATTCAGAATCATAAAATCAAAGGAACTCAGATTCCCCCAAATACTTGTTATCTCAGAAAAGACACAACATTAGACTCTTTGAGATACCTCTGGAGAATGCCCTAAGGCTACCCCAACAATCGTAGACCACATCCTTTGGGCATCTGTAATAGGATTAAGATCACTTTTAACTCATCTGTATCAAATAATAAACTACACTTTGCATTGCCACTTAGTACAGTAAGAAACATAAAACATTATTTGCAATTTTATAGAACACATCTCAAAAATGCATGCAAGAAAAGTTTATTTTTTAATCTGTTCCTTCTAATGCCATCTCCCTAGCACAACTTTGCAAAGAAGCCAACCAGTTTATAACTCATGTAGACTTCCGGCTACTTTATTCATCTCTATTCTGTTACGACCATGCAAGAAATAGATCTTGATGGAACTTTGGAGTGATAGATTGGTTGAAATAATACAAAGGCAACAGACATAGGGGGAAGGCAGAGAAAAATAAAAGCTATCATCTTTAGTTTCTCTGGATGGATGCAATACTTAATGTGGAATCTGTGAATTGGATAAAATTCTTTCTGCTCCTATGTTTAGACTGTATAGTTACATGTCCCATAGCATGTTTTCTGTTCCCCAAGAACCATATAAAAACAGCTTTGAGCTAGAAGAAAGAAATAATTACTAGACATTTTTAGAAAGAGTTCCTCAAGGGGAAAGGATATGAAAAAATATGAGAGGACCACCACTGTAAAACTTGGGCTTAGCTTCTTCAATTGAAGTGATAACTTTGACAGCCAGATAGCTATTTCCAGTACATCTCAGCTCTTCATAAAACTCCCTGTGTAGTGACCAAGGTGAGAGGCTGAATAAAAAGACTGTAAGAGAAATAAAGCTGGAAGAAGAGTAAAAGAGCTTTCTGTACAAAAGCATGTTTAGTACAGTTATCATGACAAAATCATTTTTACTGTAAATACTTCATGCTGAGTCAGATTTCTCCAATATATGAACTCCTACCTGGAAGTAAATTAGGAATTTTTGAAAGCTGTAGGAATATTTTCAAATCACTGGCAGAAAAGTGTTTTAATGATATCTTAAGAGGCTGAACAACAATTTCTAAAAAGTGCCTAACTTAGGATAAGTATTTAAAATGCCAAATTCAATCACTCAATTCAATCATTGGGTAAGAAGAAAAAAAATATCAATTACATTTATTGAAAAAAATTAAAAAGGAAAATGAATTAATGGTATTAAATAGGTAAAGGTGTTGGCAAATTGGTGAAATTCCTGGTTCTCAAAGACTAGGAAATGTGCAAATGTGATTTTCCTGATGCATACACAAATATAAAAATAAATACAGCTGAAGTAATATGATGAAAATCAACCTAAAGTGATATAGAAATATAGAAACTGTGATGAAATCAAGTTAGTTAATAAAGAAATAAAAGCAAGTACCTTGTCCATAACACAATTATTCTAAGATGATTTGAAATGCTAGGCACCTCTGTATTCTCTTTGAATATATGATAGTAAAAGTAATAGCCAGCATGTATTGATTAATTACAAGTGCTCTACCTCACTTAATCTTCAGAACAGAACAAGGCTCAGAGACATCAATTGTCTAGCTGGAAGTCAGGATTCTAGCAACTGTAAGAACACAGATATGAACCTACGTCATCTGAAGTCAGAGCTTGTGCTTTCAGCTTTTATTCTGTCCCCCATGAGAGAGCTCTAAAAATATGAAGCTAGATGCGTAAAGAATTTGAAATAAATAAATTTAACTCAAGTTCCTAACTGACTCAAAGTGATAGGGCTGATTTTTCAACCATTTCACTGTTTATACTTTTTCAGTGCCTTAGTTGGAAAATATATAAACTGAGATACGCAACTGAGATAATCAGAGTTCAAATTATTAGAGGTTGCGGATATGTAGAATGAGGCTTCAGTCGCAGATCATTCATGAGCCCAATGCTATGCAAGATTTTAAACGAAGATAGACACACTTCAATTCTTTTGTTGAAATGATTTAATGAGAGCATAGTATCTTTATGGTACTTGCCTGAAACCCAACTGATAAGCCATTGTACTTAATGGTACATCTCCTAAAGTTGTACCATTGGGGAGTAATGTAAAAATGGTCTTGAAATTCACTCTGCTTCCTAAGATGCAGGCATGTTGTGTGATAAAATTATTTTTATTAAATTCAACCCAGATCCGCTTTCTTTCTAGTCTTCATTTTCTCAGCTTCTTTATTGCCTTATTATCACCCAAGTCCTGCAGCCTGACAAGAAGCAGGAATAAATAACATTTCAGGTCTATATTCTAAAGTATAATAAAGGGAGAATAGAATTGCATAGAGAAATCTATGTTTTAGTCTTAATTTTACCACCATCTAGCTTTGATACCTTGAAAAATCATTTAATTTCTCAGAGACTCTCTTCATTTGTAAAATGAGAGTAGTTGTACTTGTTCTAAGTTTTTCTGAGAATAAAATGAGATAGAGTGTGTAAAAATGCTTTGTGAATTGTGCAAATATTTAATATAAGTTGCTCTTGTTGGTGAAGAGGATAATTTAATAACCAGCCCTTAATCTATGTAAGTCAAAAAGCCATGGATACCTTTTGAATATGATGTATTTTTTACTTCCTTTATCTCATTACTAACTGGAACATGTTGTAAACCAAAGCAATAGTCAGAAGAAAGACAGACACAGAGATCAGAGTTTGGTCCCAGTATAGAGAGGACTGAGCCTGAAAGCAGGGTTAGTGAGGCAGAATACCCCATGAATGCAAAGTCAGCAGTCCTGGCATTTTTCAAATAGATCAAAATGCCAATTTTTCATTTTGTAATTGCTCTGAATTTCTTACATGTCAGATGCACATACATTTAATTATGAATTCCAAAAATAAAATTGAATTATTTGAGTATATTAGCCACTATCTTACTCTGTTGTTATGTTATGATAAAGCTAAAAACTTTTCTGTCATTAAAATGAGATATCTTACTTCTGCATGTATATTAAAAGAATACGGTTTTTTAGAAACACAATCTTTGCATTAACATTTAAGGAACTTTTTTTAAAAAAGCCCAAAATGTATTTTTCATTGATATCTTGCCAGATTTCTCAATGAACTTCATTGCTTAAAAAAAGGTGCATTTTGGGGGCCTTCAGAAGAAGGTTCCACATGGCTCCAGCGAACTAGATTTTTCAGGAAATGAAGATTTCCTACTGGTAATTCAGTCTCCAGCAAATGAGCTAGCGTGATCACAACAGAACAGCAAAGAGATTCTAGATCACCTCTGTCTGCTTGCTCCTGAACATTAACGCTGAATTCAAGAATTTGAAAGAAACACACCATCCATCAGATGACAAGAAATCACCTCCGGATCACGAGAAATATGGGAAAACGAGAAAATACCTCTCCTCCAAGGGAAAAGAGTAACTCTTCTTCATCCA
>NW_006159750.1:2375252-2384661 GCF_000334495.1 Tupaia belangeri chinensis
ATAGATACCAGAGACAGTGTGGGAGGAGAATGGGAGATGGCAGAGGGTAAGAGATAAGGAATCAAGGATTGGAGGGAATAAAGCAAAACATACAGAAAACAAGAAATGGAAGATCATTTGCTGACAATAACATGTTTGTTGATGTGCTTGATTGAGACAATATACAGTGTACTCTGGATGGAAAATCTCATTTTGTATGTTGTAATGATGTATAGTGAATGAATGCAAATAAATAAATTGAAATTTTTAAAAAAAGGTGCATTTTTCCGTCAGCCTCATGGTTTAGTGGCTAAGGGAGGTAGATCCCACATGGCCTTCTATATTTTGATTCCTAGTCCAGAGACTTGGAAAACATGCTAGGTGTGTGTGTGAATGTGTGTGTGTGTGTATGCCCCAAATTCTAACAGGATAGGCAAAAGGAGGGCAAAGGATTGTGGTGTGAGCTGTGGGGTGCTCTCTCTATCTATCTCTGTTTCTCTCTTGTAGGCACACATGCCCTCTGGCAATTAAGAAATAAAAAGAGCTGCATGTCACCGAAATATATATGCCTAAAGAATTGGAAAACAGTAAACAATAAGACCAGTTTATACAAAAATTTATCAAGCAATCACATTAAACAGTTTTTTAAGTATTATGAATAAGAACTAGGAAAAATTCTAATTTTAGAAAAGACTTAGATGTGAATATTAATTTTACTCTTCTTAATTGGTAGTGGTATGGCTAAATGCTAAAAAAAATTAGTGGTATGGCTACTGTCTAAAAAAAATTAATGCCTATGACATAGATTTAAGAAAGGCAAAATGAGTAAAATATAGGGTAGTTAAACAAAACATAGGGGAATTAGAGCTGTGATTCCATATTTCATTTTCAAAAAGAAAAGACTGAATATCCTTTCAAGTTCCTTTCCCCTAGGGTCTCTAAAATAGAACACTGTATTGAAATCAGCAGTTCATGCAAAAGAAGATGGTTTAACTGCTAATTAACACTAGATGATATACTGAGCATTACATGCTAATTAATTCTCTGTAGGGCTAAATGTCCTTTCTTCTATGTCATTTTCAATGAACATATTAATATGAAGGGTAAGGTAGCATGTTTGTCACATGAATTAGTAATCAATGAAAAGCGTGTGTCACAATTAGACACTTTAGAATCTATTTATTTATTTTAAGTTAAAGGTGATTGAAGTGCAGAAAATCACTTACTGGAGAAAATCACAGACATATATGAAGTGCCACTATGAACATTTTGAGAAATATAAAAAGCATTTCACAATGAAAAGGAAAGAAAGTGAGAAGGGAGTTTAACATCCAAAAGGATCCCTTCTGGTGAGCCTTTAATAAAGGAGTTGGAACAAGTCAATGGCACAAGGACATTGTGTCAAGAATGACCCAACTCCATCTTGATGATTGGTCTCATAAGATCCCTTTCAAAAGTACTACTTCTCACAGTAGTCCCTGTAGACTACAGGGACTACGTTCTTAAGGTTATAGACTGTGAAGAGGCAGAGCATGCTAATTGTTGGGAGAATACAATCTCTCCAGGGAAGATGGTCTGCCTATAGATAAGTTGGATTTTGGGTGTTAGCCAGAGGTTGCGTGGTTTTACTACATTGTCCTCCCAGAAAGCTCAGTATTTTTGATTGTGGTCCTCATGTCTTGCTGGTTTGCTAATACCTTCATCACTGCTTCCTCGACACTCTTCCAAGTGCAGTGAGGTTCACCTGTTTAAGTATCTCTCCACCACAAATAAAAACTATCAATTGGATTTTAAAACCTCTGTGGTCAATCCTTTTGTAAAAGCCCCACTATCAGTCTGTCTCTAGATGCAATTTGTCTACTTATTTATTTATTGCTTTCATGCATTATTCTATTTGGTCTCCGACATTTAAAAAATACCTAAATATTTTACAATCATTAAAGCTGGTTGGAGAGCTTTAAAGAAAACATTGTTGAAAAAGAATTTCTTACAAAAGGCTCCCATTTGGTGATGTAAGGTTGGAATGTGACTGAATATAACAATTACAATTTTTCACTTGTGAAATAATTCATCTCTTGAGTAAACATTAGCTGTGCATACATTTCTTAATAAGGAGAAATGTGCATAGCAACTAAGAAATGATAATGTGCACCCAATAATGCATATCACACATGGGAATGTTGTTGTTTTGCCTTGTATTGACAAGTGTTTTTTAAAATAGCAATTTCATTTAGAAAGGCCAAATTAAAGTTCCAGAAATGAAAGTATATTGTATTTTAATTAGCAGAATTGGTATATATTCCAAGTGAAAAATTAATTTTCTTTGATGATACTTATGAAAAGAGTCAAGGTATATAGTGAAAGGTGAACTTTGAAGGCTAAAGACGCAGGGTTTAATGTCTAATGCTGCAATTTAATTGCTTTGTGATTTTTGCACAAGTTTCTCAATTTCTGTCCTATAGTTTCCACATATGTAAAATAGATATAAATACTTATGACATTGTAGTCCCGTAAAAATTAAATGAGAAAGCAAGAAAATTATCTAGCATACTGTCTAGTATATGCAAGACAATAAATGTTAGAAAATAATGATGATGATCAAACTAAACGTATTTTTTTATTAATTAGTGCCCCATATATTTAACTCCAAATTAGGTTTGACCTGGGATAACTAAGGCCATTACTGAAAATTAATAAATAACACTAACATAAGACTAGTACCATGAAAAGTATCACAGATCCTGGACAATTGCTATAAATATTAATCAATGTACCATGAAATTATTATGTTAAGAAATTCGTGTTTAGTCCTGGTGTGTCACTAATTGACCCAGTCTCTTCATCTTTGGGTGTCTATTCCTGCCAAGAGAGGGAAGCATAGGTAAAGACACAATGGCACAGATATGTGACTTCACTGCACAATGCTGGTGCTGCATGCTAAGTCCACATTTGGATCCCAGGTCAATCTGATCATGCTGAGCACCTGGAATCCTGGCTGGCTGGGAGGCTAGAAGAGAACAAGAGCATTGTGTGACTGTTGGGGGATACCTACTTCTCTCTTTCTGTCTCTCTTCTATCTCTTCCATGAAAAAAAAATAATAGATATACTTTTAAAATGAAAGAAAGAGGAACAATTTGCTAGTTAAACGCAAAGGTGTTTGGGGTCAGACTATAGGTTCTAATCCTGGTTTTAATTAACATTGGTAGCTATCTAACCTGGAGAAAATTGCCTGACTTGTATGTGACTCAGCTTCCTTATCTGGGTAATGATGACAAAAATAGTAAGCTACTTCACTGATTTTTTTTTTTTTAAGACAGAGTCTCCGTTGCATACTCCTGCCTCAGCCTACCCTCTGAAATTACAGATGTGTGCCACCACATCTAGCTCCATTTTACACAGGGTTTTGCTGTGTTGCCCAGGACAGCCTCAAGCTTAAGACCCTCATATTTTAGTTTTCCCAGTTGCTGGGATTTCTCGTTTATATCACCACACCTGGCTGCTAGGTCAGAGAGAGAATCAAACCTGGGCTCTCCTATGATCTCAGTCTGCAGAACATAGCACATGTTTTTAAGATTTATATCATTTTATTTGTTATATTATTTATTTTTAATTTGCCCAGAGAGAGTGAGAGAATGATAAAGTGAGAAAGCAAGCCACCAGGATCAGGACTTGAACTGCAGTCAGCCATATGGGAGTCCAATGCCTTAACCAGCACACCACCTGCCAGCCCTAGAACATAGTATCTTAATAGTCAGTCACTATGGTTGGACCTCATAGATTATTCTAGGGTATTCAACTGAGGGTAAGATAATTTAGAATAATACCTGGCATGGATCCAGCCCAGTAGTCAAGTGGTTAAGTGTGCCAGATCTCACATGGTTCAAATCCTGGAGCATATATGTGCCCCAAACTCCAGCAGGATGGAGAAATGGAGGAGAAGGTATTATGGTATGACTACACTCTATTAGGGGATACTTTCTCCCTTTCTTTCTTCTCTGTTTCTTTGGTAAGTGCATGAACCTTCTGGCAGTTAAATAAAAAAAGAGTAATGTCTGCTGAGAAGTAAGAAGGTTATCAGTATTTATAAAATAATAAGCTGTAAATATTAAAAGTTTCATCCAACCATATAGTCACATAATTTGAATTTTATCTGTCACTGCTGTCCACTAACACAAATGTTCCTGAATCTGACAACTCCCTATTACTTTTTTATTTTTCCCCATTATTCTCACTCTAAGCCTGAAGATGAGTATTAGAGACCATTTGCCTCCCTACTCCTTTTTTTTTTCCTTTTGAAGTTTTTGCCATAGGCATGTGTGCTATGAGAAAGACAGAGACAGAGAAAGGGAAAGTAAGAAATCACCCTTCAGGGGGATGACCACACCATAATCCCTTCTCTTCCAGTCTCTTCTGGAGATTTTGGGCATGTATGCACACTTGTCCCACATGATTTTAAAGATGCCAGATCCTGAACTTGAACCATGGTTGATCATGTGGGAGTCTAGATCTTAACCACCATACCACCTGCTGGCCCTCTGTATTCTTATTTTAACATACACAGATTATAGATCTAAATCTGTACATGCTATGTCTGGAAAGTGCCATGATTTTAGATATAATCAGACTATTGTTGAGAATATCAATTCTATTATCACCAAATTTAAATCTATCCACACTAGCAAATAGAATAGAACAATATTTCATCTTTCTCTCTGTGGCATTAAAATAACCAAGGTGAAATCAAGAAAAGGAGTGCTGAAAATGTTTAAAAGTATTTAATTATATCTGAAGTATCTAAGTGTCAGTTACTATTTTTATAATTTTATGAATCTTTATCTTTCCCCAAAATGACTTTATCTGACCAACTTTCCTTTTTCATCTTTGCAAATTCTTCTACCCTCAAATTGGAGATCTGTCCATAGGGAGAAACAGAGGTTCTATCAGAGAAACCAGGGGCATGTGTGAATATAGACAAAGGGATGATGGATGGTGGAACTTGCCAGTAATTTAGCATGAGCAATGATGACAATAAAATTAGTAAATATGGTAAGCTCTTTCTCTATCAGCCATTTATCAAGAAACACAATTTCATATTGGGTATTAGTAGCTTTTGGCATCAGAATTCTCAGTCCTTTTTCTGCTCTTCTCCATTTGCTTTCTCCATTTCAACAAGCTTTGTCATTTAATTCCTTGTAATTCATGCTTCTTGGTGGCCCATTTCTTATCCCTTGCCCAAATATGAATTGAAATAAGTCTGATTATATTATCCATTATTCCCCAAACAAAGATACTAATCTATGCCCTGATGAAAGCTTCATAAACTAGTTTACAAGAAGGAAAGAACAAAAGTAGAGGGTTTCAACATTTCAGTCAGAATACACAGCCATATTTACATGTGATCTTAACTAGTGATATGTTCTATATGTCCTTTGATGTACACTTGGTCACGTATTTTCATAGAACATTTACTTCAACTTTAAATAACAAACATTTCAGGAGACCAGCAGTTAGCATAATGGCTAATGTGGCTGAACTCCCATGTAGCCGACTATGGTTCAAGTCCCAAACCTGGTGGCTTAAACTCATGCCAAGCATGTGTGTGTGCGTGCCTAAGATCCCGAGAGGAAATGGAGGAGAAGGGATTGGAGCGTGGCCATCCCCCCTGGGGGGTGATTTCTCACTTTCTGTCTCTGTGTCTCTCTCTGTCTTTCTGGTGAGCTCACGTGCCCTATAGCAAAAACCTCTCCAAAAAATAAAAAATAAATAACATAAAAATTTTAAAAGAATATCTTGATTTTTCTATGTGTATTTCTATTATCTTCTGAAAATTCCACTAGCCTAATAGTAAAGGCAAATTTAAATCAATAAACCAATAAATCTATTCACAAGGAATAAAGGAGAAATTTTAAAAGAAAAAGTAATAGATAAATGATTCAAAGAAATTTTCACAAGTTAGAAAAAAGATGGTCTGGAAAATGCATTACCATAGAGGAGAGAGATATGGCACAATTGCCAGTAAAAAAAGATATTAGCAAGAAATGAATCAATTTGCCACTAGTGCTCCATAACAAAAGAAATATGCCCCAAAACAGAGAAAGCTGTTGAAAAGTGTGCTAGTCAGGATACTAACATAAATTTCTTCTTTGCCCCCCAAAATATGCATTAAGTTAAGTTTCTGGAGGAAAAAAATACTTTTTACCCCTTAGGATTTTGCCACAAGGCATGTATGCTTACCAGAGAGAGACAGAGAGAAGAAAAGTCCCCCAGGGAAGATGGCCATGCCACAATTCATTTTCCTCTATTCTCCTGTCAGGACTTTGGGTACATATGCACATTCATGCCACAATTCATTTTCCTCTATTCTCCTCTCAGGACTTTGGGTACATATGCACATGTGCTTGGCATGAATTTCAAACTGCCAGGTGTGGGACTTGAACTGCAGAGTTGGCCATGTGGGAGTACAGCGCCTTAAAATACCATGCTGCCTGCTGGCCCAAATACAACAGATTCTATCCTCGAAGGCACTAAGTTCAGAATAAGGTTAAGGTACAGAGCTCAAAGCTTTGTACCGGGCAAGGCATCCAGCCCTTTTCAGCTTCTGGTCTCTCTCCTGAGTACCAGAGCACCTGCTTCAAGGTTTATAACCCCTGAAAGGGAACTGAAGGATTTTCTGGGCTATCCCAGCCACAGTAGTATGCACTGGTTAATGCAACTTCTCTGGAGGCCTAGGGCATGTAGGAGACGGATTTGATTCCTGACCCACCTTAAAAAGCCAGGCCCCGTGGTTTAAACTACTTTAGGAACTGAAGCAGGAGAACTGTAGCATACTGAAACCCTGTCTAAAAAGGCAAAGCAAAACAAAACAAAACCCTCAGATTATTCCAGTTCTTAAACTGGAGCTTTAAAGTCTGTCCATTCCTAGATCACAGTACTGTGATAGTCAATAGACCTACAGATTTAAGGAAAGACTTCAGCCAGAAAAACAGAGGAGAGAAAACAGAAAACAAAAACAAAGTCAAGAAGAGAAGGTAAAAGTATACTTAGCTTCATCAAAGAAATGAAAAATATTCCATCCATAAAACAAATGCAAGGTGCTATAAATATTTTTTGAGAGGTTTTTGCTATAGAGCACGTGCGCTCACCAAAAAGACAGAGACAGAGAGACAGAAAGCGAGAAATCACTCACGGAGGGGAGGCGGGTAAGGCCATGCCGCAATCCCTTCTCCTCCATTGTCTTCTCTGGATCTTGGGCACACACACACACTTTTGTCCAGCATGAGTTTAATCCACTGGGTCTAGGACTCAAATTGCGGTCAACCCCATGGGAGTCCAATGACATAGCAATTACGCCAACTGCTGGTCCCAAGGTGCTATAAATTTAACAGACAAAACCAGAGAACAGGAACTAACCCTTGAAAATTAAAAACAGATGACTAAGATGATATACTACTGCTCTGAATAAAAATGGAAATTAGAAAGGTTGGAAAGTTCATGAAATTTCCTAAAAAGCAAGATGACACAATTTTTAAAATGTCAATAAAAGCAAATAAATGGTTTATTTTTAAATTAGACGCTTAATTAGAATATTCAGAACTCAACTAATAAAACAGAAAGAATGGAGAACAACAATCATACAACCAAATTTTCTATAACTACAGGATATCTTCAAAAGAAAGTTCTATAAGTACTAATTTCAGGACTCTTAGGATGGGGTAGATGGTATAAGGGTTGTGTATCTACTAGGTTGTCGGGAAAGACATGATGTATTTTTCTACATTTTTCTTTGCAAGCATGAGTCATGACTTTCCCAACGACCCAATATATTCTTATGCCAATCTTCCTGGATTCAATACACATCTCTCCCACTGATTGGTTACACAATTTTGGACAATTCACTTGATGTCTTAGTGCTTAGTGTCCCATCCATAAAGTGAAAATAATGTTGACAATATCTTTCTCCTAAGGTCATATTGAGGATCAAATTATCAAAGTGCACACAAAGTTCTTGAGGTAGTGTTTTAGGGTCAGTAATCAATAATTGATAATAATTATTATTATTTTGCTATAGGGCATTTGCATTTGCTGGAGAGATAGAGAGAGACAGAAAGCAAGAACTCATTCCCCAAGGCAGATGCCCATGCTGCAATCCCTTCTCCACCACTCTCCTTTCAGGATCTTGGGCATGCACACATATGCACCCAGTGTAAGTTTTAAGTCGCCAGGCCTGAGACTCAAACTGCAGTCGACTACATGGGAGTCCAATGACATAACCATTATGCTATCTGCTGGTCCCAAGAATTAATTATTATTATCATTATTATTAGCATACAAGCTTTGTAGTTAGGACATGAAGAGTTTACATATAAAGTACCAGGAATTGAAATGACAAAAGAATTTTATAAACACAAGACAAAATAAACCAAAATAGAGGAAAAAAATAAACCAAAGCCTATGTAAGTTGATGGTAAAATGATTTTAACTTAGAATACTCTACCCATCCAAGCTAACAATTCTGTGTCAGAGTAGAACAAAGATATTTATAGGGTTTCAGAGCTGTCACATTGCTGTTGTCATTGTTTTTCTTTACCTATTCATGCACTATTTTTCAAGAGACTCCTGCAGGATATGCTGCCCCCAGAAAGGGAAATGAATGAAGAAAGAAGACTTACGTTGACCAGAAACAAGAGCCCTTGCAAAAGAGAGTGATAAAGTCCCAAGAGAAAAGCTATGTCACAGAGAAACCAGTAGCGATGGATGAGCAGGTCAGACACTGTTCAAAAAAAGAATTAGAACTGATAAATTATTTCATGTATTGGATCACCTGGAAAATATTAGTGAGAAGGGTTTAATGCATATGTCTGAGTGTTGAAAAAGGTTTACTGTAAATAAAAGTGAAATACATTTTTAAATAGTGCCCAATTATTGACCATGAGAAAAACAATAACGTGCAAAAAAAACCATATTGTAATATTTGACTCAACAGTGAGCTACATTTACAAAATCATAATAAAAGGAGTATTCAGTTTTTATATAAAAAAATTCATTCTATAACTTTGCCTGGAAGAGGTGGGGAGTGATGTCATTATCTCCCATAATAGGTTCCATAGTCTAATGTTAAATACTCATAAACTAAGAAGCCAGAAAAATCTTAGTATTTAGAAACAGCATGCTAAATAAGAAAGAAAACACCAAGCAAGTTAAATTGGGTCGCTGAGGACTATGACAGAGGTCAGGGAGAAAGGCAGTGTGTTCTCAACAGAATTTTATAGTATGACTTGAAATTTTAAATGATGTGTCTGCATTAAATGGATACTGGTGTAGATTAATTTCAAAATAACATTTAAGACCTCTTTTTGTAAGTCTCCTTCACTCTAGAACCTTTCACCTTAGCTAAATATATTACATATATTTTGTATATAACCTCTTTCC
>NW_006159750.1:2384692-2405747 GCF_000334495.1 Tupaia belangeri chinensis
TTCCCTGACTGTTTTTTAGGCTATTTTCTTATAAATTTTCTTTTTCTTATTTTCAAGACCTTCCAAAGACACTCCAGGTTATAGCAGCAGGTCTTTCCCATTAATGCAACTGGCAGAGATGCCCAAAATATTCCTGATTGATTGAAGCTTGGTTTGCTAGTGCCTCACTTTCGGGAACACTAAATTCCTTTGCAAATTAAAAACAAACACAGCTGAACTATCTTATGTTTAATTTAGCCTAGCCTAGATTAATGGAACTTCAGGCAGTTTGGAACCCTCAGGAACTTTTCTGGGATAATTATAAGAGCTGTACATCTTGGCATCAAAGTCTCTTCTTTAAAGTATTATTTTAAACACTATATTATTAATTCTACAATGCTGGGTTTTTAGAGTGTGTTTCTATGTTGGGGGGTGGGGGAGATTGACAGTATAAACACAGAGAGTGATAAGTAAGGTTATTACAAAGCCCCTTCTAGAAAATAGAGCAGATTTATCAAATTGGCTTACAAGTTTTTGTCACAAGTTATTGTTTGTCACAAATAATTTATTTACAATTAATTCTGTCACAAAAAAATTGCTAGCACAGTGATCAGGATAGATAGATGTTTAGATAAATATATGAATATGAGTGTATGTGTTTTTGTACACACACACACACACACACATCTATATCTATACATGTATACGTATATGTGTATGTATGTATATACCTAACAGCAAGGACTGTACCTGCCTTCCCCGACTATGTTAAACACATCAAGATTTTCCTTTCATTCTAAGACTACAACAGCTGTACGTAGCTTATTTCTTGGATCTGACAATGTTTAGAATAGGCTATCTAATGTCATCAACTCCATGCCTCTGCACAAAAAGAAAAACAAGCAAAATAAATTAATAAAAAAAAAGACAACAACCCTCACCCTACTTTATCATATTTATAACAACATGTTCTAGGGAGCTATTACAGCCTCTATTACAGTTCATGCCTGTGTCACAGAATGCCCTTATAATATTTATTGACTCCTGATTTTCAGTTTTCAGTTGTTCGTTATTTTGTCTTGTTTTGTATTTAACTCTCTTTGCTGTGGCTGTTATATTCTTCTGCTACAATTTATTCCAGAACACTGCCTAATAGAAGAACACCCACAGGCATTTCTAGAGTACAGTATTCTAGTTTCTCCATTATTTCTAGGGTGGAAATATATCCTCCCTTATATGTTTTCCAACAATATTATAAATAGCATCAGGTGAGTCCATGATCTGGTGGTTAAGGGAGCCAGATCCCACATGGATCAACCACAAGGTTTGAACCCAGACTTTGACAACTGGAAAGACACACTGAGCGTTTGTGCATGTGTGCTCCAAATCCCAACAGGGTGGAGAAATAGAGAAGGGAGTGCACAATGGCCACAGCCCATTAGGACGTGCTTTCTCCTCTCACTCTGTCTCCCTCTAACAAGTACACACTCAATCTGGCTTATAAACAAGAAAATAAACAAAATATGAGCTAATTCCACTACAAAATCACCTGATTCAGAGCCTAGAAGATGATGCATATCTAAGAAGGTAGAGGATCAAAGTCAGATTCTTAGCTTTAAAGGATGAAATATTTAAAAATTCTAGAGACCGGCCAGAGAAACAATCCGCAGTTTGAAAAAAAGCAAAAAGAAACAAGGTGGAGAATGAGCAAACACTGTTCAAATGTAGTAAATTTACAAAATCTTGAAAGTGGTGGGCCAAGAAGAAATGGATCTAACAAATTTGGTAGTAACATTTGGCTATAAGCTAAAGCTGTTTTTAGCCAGGCGTAGATTTTAGTTTACAATTAGGGATATCTTGCGATTGGAAATACAACATCTACAGTGACTTTTACATTTTGACCAAGACAGAGACAGGAATCTGACTTCATGGGATATCTCGCTAAGAATTATCCTCTGCTTTGAGCAGTAACTTGAAACCATATTGGCATCACATTCAATATCCAACAAACATAAACTATAGGACTATAGAGGAGAGAGTGGGTTACTTTTGCTGGAATAAAGCCTGGTGGTAAAGGAAAACTTTCCAAAGACATGGCATTTTTCTCAATTTTATTGACATAAAATACACATAATATAAAATTTACTGACCTGATCATTTTAAGTGTATAGTTTGAGTGGTATTAAATATATTCATAATGTTAGGCGAGTATAACTACCATCCATCTTAAGAACTCTTTCATCTTGTAAAACTGAAATTCTAACCTAAAAAAACAATAACTCTTCATAGTTCCATTCCCAGAGTCCCTAGTAATCTCCTGCTTTCTTTCTCTTTGATACTGACCACTCCAAGTATCCTATATAAATGGAATCATACAGTATTTATCTTTTGACTGGCTCCTTTCACTTAATAAATGTCCTCAAAATCCATCGAAGTTGTAGCATGTGTCAGAATTTAATTCATTTTTAAGATTTATTCCATTGTGTGTATGTGTGACAGATATGGTCATTGGGAAAGTCATGACACATTTTTGCATAAAAAAGCATAGAAAAATACATCATGACTTTCCAAACGACCTAATATTTTGCTTACTTATTCTCATCAATGGACATTTGGTTTGCTTCCATGTTTCAGCTATTGTGACTAAATGCTGCTATGAACATGGGTACACAAATCTCTTAGTGAGACCCTGTTTTCAATCATTTTTGGCATACAGTCAGAGGAGGAACTGCTGTGTCATGTGGTAATTCTAACTGTAGCATTCTGAGAACTCACTAGACTATTTTCCACAGTCACTGTATCATTTCATATTCCCATGAATAGTGCAAAAGTGTTCCAGGTATTACATATCCTCACCAACACACACTATTATCTAGTGTGTGTGTGTGTGTGTGTGTGTGTGTGTTTTAAATAGACATACTGATGTGTGTAAGATAATATCTAATTTTAGTTTTGCTTTGCATTTCCCTGATGACTAATGACATTGAGTGTCTTTTCAAGCCCTTAATGGCTAGCTGTATATCTTCTTTTGAGAAATGCTTATTCAAGTTATTGCCCATTTTTGAACAAGAGTGTTAAATAAAACGAAAACAAACAGCTCTCGTGTTTAAATTACTCTTAGATTAGCCACACCTTATCTTAACTGATACATCTTCTTAGGAATGATCAACATTTAAAGAGATCATAAGTGTAAATCACTGGAACCATATCAATTCCAGTTCATCTATCAAAATTGGACCTGAAAATTGAGTCATACTGATCTAAAAACATCTCGGCAATGCTGTCTGTTCAACAATTTTGTTTAAAGCACATTTTCCCCCTTTTTAGGCAAGCTGAATATTCAGTTCTATTTATATTTTAGGGGAAAAATCACTTAAAAGCTTTTGTGTTTAATGATACAAAGAAATAGCAATCACTTTAACAAGATGTGGGAGGCTAGCTTTTAAATCAGAACAACAATGCCATTTTGAGCAGTGATGGACAAGCCTCAGAAGGATTAGGATTTGGGTTCTAATTTGCAAACAGGGCTTATGTTTGGATTAGGATTTGACTCCAATTTCCCTTTATGGATTTTAGGTAAAGCTTTTATTAATCACTCATCCTAAAGAGTGGCTTGAATCTGTGTGGGATGGAACAATAGATATATTTTTATTTAATAAATTCAAACAAATGAAAAATCTGAGTGATTCTGGAGGTTATGCCTTTTCTTTCTGCCTTTTAGATTCTGATTGATTTTTAAAGAAAGTATATAAATAAGGAGGCCATGATTCAATTCTTAAAATTCACTTAGAGTTATTACATTGAAAATATTGATGCTCATGTTAAAATTATTTGGGAGCATTTATTTTTTAAATCAAATTTCTTTATATGTGTTTATATGTGTAGGTGTATATATGAATTAATTGAACATTCAAAGAATTCAAAATTATATATATTTTTTAATTTTGCTAGACAGCGCAACAACTTCCAGTAGAAAGAAAAGGTACCTCCCACCCCTGGACAACCACGGGGATGATCATGCTACAACCCTTTCTCATCCATTTCTTCCTCTTTTCAGGATTTTAGGCATTCACACACATGTCCCTGGCATGTTTTTCAAGTAGCAGGATTAGAAACTCAAATCACATAATCAGTTCATATGGGATCCAACCACCTTAACAACCATACCACTATCTGGCTCAAGAAAAATATCTTTATTACACACCTGTAATGGTGCAAGTTTTCATATAAGTACTAATTTAGATATTAAATCATAGTCGATTGGTGCTGAAATGTCTCCCAGCCCATCTTCTCCAGTAGGGGAATGCTAAACATTTTAACTTCTATGGATAGAGAAGAAAGAGTGAGAACAGTTGAGGAAACTGTTAGGCAAGCTGGAGTTGGTAGATGGCAGGATCTGTCTCTCCCCAAATTCTGTCAGACTAGATTCTCCTACATGAAATATGAGTTCCAACTACTCTGGAGATCTCTGAATGTCTATTACTTTCCAGGAACTTCCAGTCAGACCTGGATCCTCACAATTATGGCAGGACACACGAAAGACACCAGAAAGCACTGATTAGCCAGGATTAGAATAAATCTTGGTCTATAGATGGAAATCAGGTATTCCAGCAGACTAGCTATGTAGGCCATTCCTGAGAATCATTTTATTAATATATTAATAAATTATTGAATATTTGGGCCACATTTATTACATCATGACAGAGTTTTAGTGTATTGAGAAGAAAGGCAAAAGGGTTTTCAGTTACACATTGCCTATAGCACAGTTCAGTGCTCAGGCCATAGACCAGAACCTCCGGGGAGCCTTCGTAGATATACATGCCTGAGTCCACCCCAGGAAATTTAGACTACTGCACCTTTTTTGTTTGTTTTGTCATAGGGCATATGCACTTTCCAGAGTGAGACAGAGAAAGGGAAAATGAAAAAGCACCCCTGGGGGGGTGGGATAGGGATGGCCACACAGCAAAGCCTTCTCCTGATTTTTCAAGCCAACAGGTATGGTACTCGAGTTGTGGTTGACTCTGTGAGAATCCAGGGCCTTAACCACCAAGCCATCTGCTGGCCCAGGGTAGTGTGTTTTAACAGAAAACAGGCATTTGTATTTCTGAGAGGTTTCCCTCCATAATTCTGATACTTATCCATATTTTGAACCACTAAGCAAAACTATTACATTATGGATAAATTTGGTCTTAAAATATGAGGGTCAAACTTTTAAAGTTTTAGGACTGGAATTTATACTTCTTTTGACTGCTTAGCAGTAACTAAGACCATGCTAGACACATAGTGCCACTTTAATAAACATCATTCAGTAGCTCTGTTTTTATCTTATTAGTTATTTTCCAACCCAGTCTTCTAACTCTGAGTCTTCTCTGTCCTGGAGTAGAAAAGACTATAGTAGACACTTAATAAAAATATATGAATAAAACTTACATTATAATATACATTTAACTAAAGCCATATATGTGAAGAGTCTTCAGAAAGTTCATGGAAATACATATTTTGAGAAATGTATGCATGGATTTTAATTTCTTGCAACAAAATAAATTCATTTTATTTCCATTTTTCCATGAGCTCTTTAAAGTACATATACATATACATATATGTGTGTGTGTGTGTGTGTATACACACAAACACAGAATGGATTGTTTAATGACAGGAATGCATTGTGACAAAAAATGTGTCATTGGGTGATTTCATCATTATGTTAACATCATAGAATGTACTTACATAAACCTAGATGGTAGAGCCTTCTCCAAACCCAGGTTATATGGTAAGTCTATGCCTATTATAATCTTTTGGGAATATTATTATATGTGTAGTCTATAGTTGAACAAAATGCCCTTATGCAGAGTATGCCTATATATGTCTATCTCACACACAGACACACATACATGTAGATAAACATGTATAAGGGTGTTTAAGTCCATTTTTCTATTGCTAATAATAATATCACAGACTGGGTAATTAAATAAGAACAAAATTTTATTCAGCTCATGATTTGGAAATTTAATGTTGAACAGATGCATCTGGTGAGTATTTTCTTGCTAATGGAGGTTTTCTGCAGAGTTCCAAGGTGGTGCAGGGCATCACATGGTGAGAGCGCAAGGGCTTATGTCTATGTTATCTGTGTCTCTCCCTTATACAGCCACAAGAATTAAATCATAGAGTCCTCACCTTAATGACTTTATCTAATCCTAATCGCTTCCCAAAACTCTCACCTCTTAATACAATTATTGGATTAAGTTTCTATCCTCTTACCACTTTTGCCCTGGCAGTGAAGTTTCCAACACACAAAACTTTTGGCCAGCAGGTTGTGCAGTGGTTAAGGTACTGGACACCTGCATGGCCAACCACAGTTCAAATCCTAGACCCTGCAGCTTCAAAACCACACTGTGTGTGTGTATGTGTGTGTGGGTGTGTGTGTGTGTGCCCAAAATCCCAAGAGGAGAATGGAGAGGAAGGTATTGTGGTGTGGCCATCCCCTCAGGGGTTGATTTCTCAATATAAAGAGGGACCTGAAATAAGCAGAAAGATATGAGCAGGAGTAATGAAAAAGGCAGGCAAATGTTCTCAAAAAAGTGAGGCATCATTCCACCTTGGGGACTCTTGGAGAGATGGGGGCAGTTAATCTTCATTCGACCTTGGGGACTCTTTTTATTTTTTTGGAGAGATTTTCACTGTAGGGCGCGTGTGCTCGCCAGACAGACAGAGAGAGACATAGAGACAGAAAGCGAGAAATCACCCCCCAGGGGGGATGGTCACGCCGCAATCCCTTCTCCTCCATTCTCCTCTCAGGATCTTGGGCACGCACGCACACGCGCCTGGCATGAGTTTTAAGCCACCGGGTCCGGGACACGAACCGCGGTCGACTACGTGGGAGTCCAGCGACATAGCCATTACGCTAACTGCTGGTTCCCGGGGACTCTTGAAGAGATGGTGACAGTTAATCTTGCAGTCCTAGATAACAACTGAATAGTGACCTTGCTCAGGACCACAGAGTTGGTGAGATCTAGAGAATATCAAACATATACATGAATGTGATGCTATTTTTTTTTTATTCTCAAGGTTTTTTTTTTCTTTTTAATAATTACAACACATTTATGTTAATAAGCAGTGGAATGTTTCAGGATAATGTTGGGGAAGATAATAAGAAAAATATTTCTGTATATATTTTGGGATGGAGTATCTTTATGAGGTCATTAGGAGGGGAATGTGAAAATGGGAAACTAGAGAACTCAAGATCTTCCAGAAGACGCCTACAGAGTGAATGTAGGATGATAGTCTTGTTAGACCAGTGCAAAGCCATATTTCTTAACCATCATAGTTACTAGCTACCAGACAAAGCCATTAAAAAATTACCAAAAGAGGAACCAGCAGTTAGCATAATGGCTATGTTGCTGGACTCCCACGTAGTCAACCACGGTTCAAGTCCCAAACCCGGTGGCTTAAACTCACACCGGGCGTGTGTGCATGCGTACCCAAGATCCCAAGAGGAGAATGGAGAAAAAGGGATTGTGGTGTGGCCATCCCCTCTGGGGGGTGATTTCTCGCTTTCTGTCTCTCTGTCTCTCTCTCTCTCTATCTGGCGAGCACATGCACCCTATAACAAAAACCTCTCCAAAAAAATAAAAAAAATTATCAAAGGAGTATGTACTATAAGATAGATACAAGAATTACTTTCTATTTTTAGAGATAAGGGGAAGTAGTTTTTATTGATGCATTCTTTTGTAATACAGGTAATTAACTTTTTAATGCAGAAATTGTAGTAGATGTGGTTTTTTTATAATTTATTTATTACTATTATAATCTATGCATTAAATCACTATACATCATTTAGATTATAAAGAGACTTTACCCAGCATAACTACTGATGAAAGATAACTCCTAAGACAATGAATATCTTCTATTGACTCATGGAGTGTTGGTGAATATCGAGAGATAAGAAGTAACATAACTGTGACTAAGAACTATATCTGACAGTTAAAATTGCTGGTACATCAGTGATACATGCTTTGAGGAACTAGTATTTTCTTTTTCCCAAAGAACAATGTGGAATAAAAATTATTTGCTTCCTTTTTACACTGTTTTGTATTAAAAAGGAACCATGGGATTAAAATATTGTACATATACAAAGCAACTTCATGATGTGAAAAAATATTTGTTCTCTCAGATGTTGTGTTTTGAAATATTTTAGGCTGCAATGATAAGAAACTAAATTTATAATAGTGATTTACAGAGCACACTTTTTAAACTAAAGGTCCAATAAGACACTTAAAATATGTGCCCTTATCTATACTACAGGACAGACTTTTCGCTATTGTGTTTTCTTTCTATTCAATTTTAAAAAGTTAAGGATTTTCCTGTTGTAGTGTTGTTTATGACAAACTACCAAGTTCCTGTCATTAAACATTCTTCCCTAATTTTTTTGTTATATGGAAATCACATTTAGATTTATAGCATGTTTTGTAAGAGATAATGTTGGTTTCTAAATGTCTGCTATTCTTCACTTTAATTGCAAATGATATCACCAATATATTTTCTCTTCTTCCCTTTTCTTTTTTTCCCCTTTATTTCCAACCCACATACATTTTATCAAAACCTCTGAAACTTGTAAGGAAGATTGTCTTGTTAGCTTCTGGCTTTTAACCTAAAAGAAGAAATGCTGACTTAAATGAAAAATAGTTGCAGTCTTGCTTTCTTTGAAAGGTGAGATAATCATAGTGTACAAGTTATTATTTTTTTCATTTGACTGTTGGTGAATAAAGTACATGGGATTGATCAGAGTTTGGGCTCTGGAGCCAAGCATCTTGGGTTCAGATCCTGGCCACTCAAGTGATGCGACCTTGAACAACTTTTTTAACCTCTCCAGGCCTCAATTTTGTCATCTCTAAAGTTAATATATTAATGATATGCACCTCCTGGAGCTTCAAGTGGGATAAACAGATTAATATTTGGAAAACGTTTAGTGGTGCCTGAAATTAAGTGTTATATACATATTTAAAGTGTTGTACAGGGGTTTAATAGTTTAAATAGGAGTGTGTTATATAATTATAAATAAAGTGTATTTTACACATGCTTTTTATAATATTATTTGGAATAATATATTATTCCATAATTATAATTATTATTTATTTCTCTGAGCTGGGAGATTTCTAATAATTTGATACTACGAGAGAGAGACAGAGAGACAGTGAGAAATCACTCCCAGGGGGATGGCTGTGCTGTAATTCCTACTCCTCCAATCTCCTCTCAGGATTTTGGGTATGCATGCACACGCACCCAGCATGAGTTTCAAGTCGCCAGGTCTGGGACTCAAACAACAGTGGTCTTTGCGGAAATCCAGCATCTTAACCACCAGCTAACCGCTGGCCCCACAACATAGATGTTTTTATGGGTTCTCATACTGACTACCAAATGTAGCTCTACTCAGTTATGTCAATTGGAATTTCACTGGTAGCTTACAGGAGAATATTTGCTCATACCTACATGTTCATTAACATTGGGAATTACCCTTTATTATTTGGCTTTTAATTTTGAAATAATTTTTCATTCACATAGAATGCAAAGATCGGAGAAGCTTGTGTAATTTTTCACCCATATCTTTAATTAGATATACTAATTAGCATTTATACTATTAATTGGATATTAATCCTTAAAGTCAGATACATATGTTAACCAAGTGATAAAGAAAATGTTATACATGAAAGTGCCTAGATGGATACCATACTTCAGCTATAAAATGTTGGTTTCCTGGACCAAAAATGAAGATTTTCTGCTGAGATTTCTCCCTCCAGACTCATTTCGAGTGGGAAAGGCACAAACCCAAGCCAGGCCTCCCTCAGATGGATACCTTACTTCAGCTGTGAAATACTCCTTTCCTTGACCAAAAATGAAGATTTTCTGCTGAGATTTTCCCCTCCAGACTCATTTTGAGAGAGTAAAATATTCTCTGGACTCTCAAGCCTCTTCTTTATTATGTTAATTGGTGCCTTTCCCCATTTCATTTAGGAAAGGCACAAGTCCAAGCCAGGTCCACGCTGAGATGGATACCATACTTCAGCTGTGAAATGTTGGTTTCCTTGACCAAAAACAAAAATTTTCTGCTGATACTTCCCCCTCCAGACTCATTTCTAATGGTTAGGGATAGCTCTGTGTCTCCTCTCCATTTCTACCTGTCTCTCTTTGTCTCGCTGTGTCTTCCTGTGATGTTTATTTTTTTTTTTTTTAAGATAAAGTATTTGGGATCTCAAGCCTCTCACGGTTTTCATTTTTTGCTTTTTAAAATTATAATCTTGGGACCAGCAGTTGACATAATGGCTATGTCACTGGACTCCCATGTAGTTGACCACAGTTCGAGTCCCAGAACCAGTGGCTTAAACTCACACCAGGTGTGTGTGTGTGTGTGTGTGTGTGTGTGTGTGCGTGCCCAAGATCCTGAGAGGAGAATGGAGAAGAAGGGATTGTGGTGTGGCCATCCCCCCCAGAGGGTGATTTCTCACTTTTTGTCTCTCTGTCTCTCTCTGTCTTTCTGGCGAGCGCATGTGCCCTATTGCAAAAACCTCTTCAATAAAAAAAAAAGAAAAAGAAAAATTATAATCTTATGGTTTTTCTCATCTTTTTTTTCCTTTCCTTTTTGTCATTTTATTTTTCCTTCTTCCTTCCTCTTCTTTTTTATTTCTTTGTTCTTTATCTTTATTCATTAGCTGATCAGCCTCTACATATTAAGTGTCTAGACAGGTCCAAGTGAACAGCTTCCAAACATCTGAATGTGATTAGGGTCAGAATATTCCTCTCTTCACACTGAATCTGATGCACAAAGAATGAAAATGGAACAGAAGAGAAATTGCAATCACTTCCTTCTGCTCATCTCTGAATGCTCAGATTGAACTTCAAGAATTAGAAAGAAATACACCATCCATCAGATGACTAGAAATCACCACAGGGTTATAAGAAATATGGGAAAGCAAGAAAATACCTCTCCTCCAAGGGAAAAGAATAACTCTCCTTCATCCTCATCAGACAGTACAATGAAACTCATGGAAATGTCTGATGAAGAATTTAGAATATTGGGACCAGCATTTAGCGTAATGGTTATGTTGCTGGACTACCACATAGTCGACCGTGGTTTGCGTCCTGAACCCGATGACTTAAAACTCACGCCAGGCACATGTGCATGCATGCCCAAGATCCTGAGAGAATGGAGGAGAAGGGATTGCAGTGTGGCCATCCCCCCCGGGGGGTGATTTCTCACTTTCTGTCTCTCTGTCTCTCTCTGTCTGTATGGTGAGTGCATGTGCCCTATAGCAAAAAAAAAAAAACTCTAAAAAAAAGAATTTAGAATATTCATAATGACAAAGGTAACAGAGAAGAAGAAAAGAGAGACAATGAACTGCAAAAGAGGCAGGAGAAAGGAGCTAACAAGTTCCAGGAGGAGAAGAAATTCTTGCAAGATCTAAAAGAGGAAATTCACACTATAAAAAAGAGTAAAATGGACCTGTTAGAGATGGAGGCTATATACAGGAAATAAAAATCTCTCCTGAAAGTATTAAAAGCAGACTTGATCATAACGAAAATTGAATCTCTGATGTAGAAGATAGAATCACTGGCCTAGGAAAATCCACTGTGAAGACAGAAAATTGCCAAAAATAAAATGAGAATAATATACGAGAAGAACTAGATATTATAAAATTTCCAAACATCCGGATAATTGGTATCCCAGAGGCAAAGAGACATAAGGACATTGATAATCTATTGCATGTAATCCTGCAAAAAACTTTCCAAACCTAGAGAGACACTCAAATATCCAGTCCCATGAAATACAAATGACCCCAAATAGAATCAACCCCAAAAGATCTTCTCTTAGACATTTTATAGCCATATTGGCCAAAACCACAGACAAAGACATGATACTAATATTGGCAAGAGAGAAATGGCAAGTTACCTACAAAGGATATCCCATCAGGCTAAGAACAGACCTCTCATTGGAAACAATGCAAGCAAGGAAAAAAAGGGAAAATATATTCAAAGTGTTAAGAGAAAAGCAACTTCAACCAAGAATACTTTACCTGGTGAGATTATCCTTCATATTGGGGGGGGGGAGGGAGCACATTCTCAGATAAACAAAACCTTGAAAAAAGTTTACCAACACTATAGCACTAGACCAGATCTCCAAGAAGTTCTCAAGGGAGTACTATGCCAGGAAAATTAAATACAGACACACAGAAATAAGAGTTCAGAAGCTAAGAAAATGACTAACTTAATTGTAGGAACAAGTCTGGAGTTGAATATTATATCCCAGAACTTAATTGGGAAGATCGAACCACAACAGAAGATAAAGTATCTGAGACTGAACTGGTGAAATAGCATTTTATGACTTTTGATTAAAACATCACTGATTTTCTTCTAGGCATTATTTTCTAGTTTAAAGGATTTTTGTCCTGTCTTGAGCTGTTGATAGGTTCATGTACCTGCTATTTGAACAGAATCCTAACCTGTTTCCTGTCTTTAAGTTTTAAGTACATTTCCTTAACATTTCTTTGATTTATTAAAGCTAAAACTGCTTTCCTTGATATTAAAAAATACCTATTAAATGACCATAGTAAGCTTGATAGCATCAGCTAGGTGCTACCTTATAGTACATTCATTCCACTCAGAGTTTCACGCCTAAAGTCAGACATGTATTCACAGATATGTACATACCAGCTGAAATTGCTATTGAAAGTATTTATATTACTTAAGAAATTTTGTGAATCAATAAAATGTGGGCGGAAAAAGGAATGGAAAACAACTACAGACATCTAAGATAATTTGGGAGGAGGGTGGGAAATGGCAGAGGATGAGAAATGGGGGTAAAAAATATATATACACATGTATATATACGAAACTAGAAATGGAAATAATTGACGGTAACAAATATGATTAAACCACTATGCAGTACATGCTGGGTGAGAAATCACATTTTATATGCTGTGATGATGCTTAGGGAATGAATGTAAATTAATTAATTAATTTAAAATATTTCAGAAGAAAATTACAGTGCACTTATAACTAGATTCTAGCTTTGTCCATATTTTTAATTTAAGGTATTTTGAGAATCAATAAAATGTGGGAAAAATGCCTATTTATATATATATACATTTAGAAAATTTTCTTTGCTATAGGGTGCGTGTACTCACCAGAGACAGAGAGAAAAAGAGAGTAAGACATCACGCCCAGGGTGGATGGTCACACCACAATCCCTTCTTCTCCATTCTCCATTTGGGATCCTGGGCACGCATGTACATGTGCCAGGCGTGAGTTTTAAGCTGCTGGGTCCAGAACTCACACTGTGTTCAACTACTTGGGAGTCCAGTGACATAACCATTATGCCATCTGCTGATTTCAAAGTGTTCATATTCTTTAAGTACCCAAATTTTTTCTGGTTTAAAACTTGTTCCCCTGCAGCACCCGAACACATTACATGGAGTATTATACAATTACCTAAAATCCAGTTTTCAACTTCAAAATGAAAAATTAAATATATTTAAATACGTTCAATTTTATGATCACATTTGTAATGCTGTGCTCAATTCTAAGAAACACACTAGAAAGTATATATTGAAATATTAGATTGCTTGGTAAAGAATGATATGAGTTACAGATTATATGTTAGATTATAAGAGACAAGGAAGCTTTGGGGAAATGACTCTTGTTTTCAGCAATTATCATAAGGTGATGCCATTGAGAGGAGTACAAGAAATTAAACAAACAAACAAACAAAAAAAAAAACAAAGACAGGATAATCCATAAACTAGTTAATTACTTTCTGTGAAATCCAGAAATAATTTGTTTTGGGACAGGAATAAAACAAAGAACAAAAATTACTGGTATTTTCATTTTCATGTGATTTTCAAAGAATTCTATTGGACCAAACGTATAAAGTTTTTCTTTTTACAATTATTATTATACTTTCTTAACTTACAGCCCACAGATGTACATATTTACAGGGTTCGATATGGTTTTTACAAAACATGTATACATTATGTAATGATCAAATCAGGACAATAAACATTTACCATCTCAAATTTTATTATTACTTGAGTTGTGCACATTCTAAATATACTCTTCTATTTTCAAATATATATTGAATGATTGAATTGTCACCAACTCTCATTACTCTATTGTGCTATAGGGCTTCTAGAAATCATTCTGCTTATCTACCTATATTCTTATATCTTCAAACAAAGTTCTCCCTATTCTCCCATTCCCTTCTCTTTTCCTGCTTCTGGTATCTGCCATTACATTCTCCACTTCTATACAATCAAATCTTCTAGCATCCACTAATAATTAAGAGTATATGGTATTTCTCTTTTAGTGACTGACTTATTTCATTTAGTGTTATTTCTTCCAGGATTATCCATATTGCTTCACATGAATGGATTTCATTCTTCTTTATGGCTGAATAATATTCCATTGTGCATATGGCTCACATTTTCTTTACTGATTCATCAGTTGTAGAACACTTATGTTGATTCCATATCTTAGCTATTGTGACTAGTGCTGTAGTAAACACAGGAATACATATAGTTTTTTTCATCTTATTGATTTCCTTTTACCCCGTGCTATACCTAGGGCTAGGAATACTGGAGCATAACACAGTTTGGTTTTTTTTGTTTGTTTGTTTGTTTGTTTGTTTTGAGGAACATCCATTATTTTCCTTAATGGCTGTACTAATTTATATTCCCACCAACAGTACACAAGAGTTCCCCTTTCTCCACAACCACACCAGCACTTGTTTACTTTATTACTTTTTTTTTTAATAATGGCCATTCTGACCAGAGTAAGGGGATACCTCATTATGGTTTGAATATTCATTTCTCTGATGATTAATGATGTTAAGTATTTTTTTCATATTCTTGTGGGTCATATGTACATCTTCTTTTGGAAACTATGTTCATATTGAATGCTTATTTTAAAGATTATATTACTTTTTTACTTGTTTTTATGCTCCTGAGTTGTGTGTTTCCTATATATTCTTATTACTGATCTCTTTCAGATATATAACATGCAGATAATTTCTCCCATTTTGTAGGTTGCACTTTCACTATGTAGACTGTTTCCTTTGATATCCACAAGCTTTTAAACTTGATGTAATCTCAGTTATCTTTTCTTTTCTTTTTTCTTTTTTTTTATTTTTCCATGCTTTTGAAGTCTTATTTTAAAACCTTTACCTAGGCTAACGTCCTGAAGAATTTCCTCTGTATTTTTTTCAAGCACTTTTTGATTTCCAAGTCTTTAATTCTCTTTGTATTAATTATTGTATGTAATGAGATAGGGGTTAGCTTAATTCTTCTGCCTATGGATATCCAATTTTCTGAGAACTATTTATTAAACAGACTGTCTTTTCCCCACCAGATGTTCTTGGGGCCTTTGTAAAAAATTAGTATATGTAGATTTATTTCTTTATTCTCTATTCTATTCCATTGGCTTGTGTGTCTATTTTTATATCAGTACAGAATAGTTTTGGTTATTATGGATTTACACATAACAAAGTTATATACAAATTTTTATTACAAAGTCAAATAGTGCAATGACTTCAAAAAAGGCAATAATGTGTTTGGAATGTTCTTTATTCCACTTTATGAAATTATCTCTCCTATTTTTTTTTTATTACTTCTATGTGAATAGTAAGTCACCCTGGTTGCCCAAAGGACCTGACTCTTTAGTCTACTACAGGCATACTTAATCTTTGTCCTTTCTCCCCTAATCAACTGCCTGCACCCAACACTGTCCTAAGAAGCAATAATCACAGTGGTTACTGTGTCAATACTAGGATAGCATGCTGTGACTCAATAATAACAGCATGTTATTAAAATAAATATCAATAATAGGAATTTCAGTCAAGACTGGGACTAGAAAATAATGAGAAGGCATATTTGTGTGTCTATTTTTATATCAGTACAGAATAGTTTTGGTTATTATGGATTTACACATAACAAAGTTATATACAAATTTTTATTACAAAGTCAAATAGTGCAATGACTTCAAAAAAGGCAATAATGTGTTTGGAATGTTCTTTATTCCACTTTATGAAATTATCTCTCCTATTTTTTTTTTTATTACTTCTATGTGAATAGTAAGTCACCCTGGTTGCCCAAAGGACCTGACTCTTTAGTCTACTACAGGCATACTTAATCTTTGTCCTTTCTCCCCTAATCAACTGCCTGCACCCAACACTGTCCTAAGAAGCAATAATCACAGTGGTTACTGTGTCAATACTAGGATAGCATGCTGTGACTCAATAATAACAGCATGTTATTAAAATAAATATCAATAATAGGAATTTCAGTCAAGACTGGGACTAGAAAATAATGAGAAGGCATATTTGAACACTAACACAAAATTGTGTATTATTAGAGGAAAGAAACTTGACTGTGAAACAGGGAAGTTATTAGTTTAAAATCAAATGAAATAAGGTAAGTTTGGTAAGGTGACCCTAGTACAGGTATATTTAATATTGTATTGACATAGAGCAGGTTTATAGTCAGAGCTTGTCTTGCTTCTCAACAGGTGCTGGTTGTTTCTTTTCTGTTCTAGTTCTTGAGCAGACTTTTAGCACTGTATATATTGATACCTTCCAGTTTAGACCAAAATAGTGTTAGTGAGAGACTGTCATACTGAATCCTCATCAGTCTCACAAAGAATTCTCATAGTTCCTCAACAACAGAAATTTATTTGGGAAAGCACCAGCTCCTGAGAGTCACAGAAATTAAGACCTTCTGAATTGGGTCTTAAATATAGCCTCCCATGGAAGTTAGCCTATGTAAAATTAATACCTGTAGCCCTGTCAATACATTTTGGTATAGAGAACAGATGGCTATGCTTGATATAGGACATTTGAAGGTCAAAGAAGAAGAAAAGTGTTCTTACAATCTCTCATTTTTTGTTTAATCAATTTTATTATAATACCAACTTTCAAAACTGAGTCCCTTTCCATTATTTATATAAAGATCTCTTTTGAAACTTATTATCTAATACTTTAAGATGGAAGTTACAATGTAGGATGCACAGCAAATTGCCTAAAGTTATTCCAAAATATATTTTCACCCAAGAACAATGAAAAAAGGAATGCTTTGCTAATAAATAAATATAGTAGAACAAAAGATTAACATAGTAAGAATGAAGGGTTTTTTGTTTTTGTTTTTCTAGGTCTTTATTATTTTTTTTAAGAGAGTTTTGCTACAGGGCATGTGCGCTCACCAGACAGACAGAGACAGAGAGACAGAAAGCGAGAAATCATGCCCCAGGGGGGATGGCCATGCCACAATCCCTTCTCCTCCATTCTCCTCTCGGGATCTTGGGCACGCACGCATATGCGCTCGGCGTGAGTTTAAGTCACCAGGTCCGGGACGCGAACCGCAGTCGACTACATGGGAGTTCAGTGACATAGCCCTTACACTAACTGCTGGTCCCTAGGTCTTTATTATTTATCAAGTTTGTAGTGATGAATACATGAGCATTACTGGCTGTTCATTTTTCTTTTCAATCATCCAAGAATACCCAGTATGCACAGGAACTATATTTTCTTGATGTCATAAAACAAGAGCTATCACTTAAATTTGACCAACCTCTCAAATCTAAGTTGAATAATTCTAGGATAAACATCACTTTCAGAGAGTGCATTTTTCTCATTTAGTTTTCTTATGGGTCATGCAAACAAGAGAATATTCAAATATTGTATCCACTTTATACTACTACAGTATATGCAGGATCCATTCATAATCTGATAATTTTTTAAGTGTAATTTTTTTTTTCCTGGCCAAATGGTACATGCATTTGACAGAAAGGGGTGGGGAGACAGAGAAAGAGAGAGAGAGAAAAAGAGAGGAAATTATAGTTAAATTATTTCAGAATAAAAAGTAGAATTAATATGATAAGGGTAATTTTTTATTGTAAAAATAAGGTTCCTTTTTTTTATATCATCAGTTTTTAAATGTGAAGAAAGAGTGAAAAAATTCCAATATTATAGTGTTTATGGCAGAGTGCAGATTCAACAGACTGAAGATCGTAAGAATTTCAAACAATTAAAGTATGTGACGGAGGAAGGCCTTTTTCTGACAATATCAAAGGTATTTTGAGTTAAAATTTTCTAATAGGTAATTATAATTTCTTCACAGCTGGGTAAGTTGACAGGTAGGCAGAAGAGTTAACATAAATCTCTAGCACTGGTTAGAGCAACTGCAGTCATTTGGGACTGAAGCACCTTCTGCCATAATCCACTCACAACTACATGCCTCAGCAACCCTGATCGAGATGCAAATCTTTTGTGAGTTTTAGAAATGAAACATAGATGAATACTGCTGAAATAATTATTTCCAAATTAAATTACAAAAACTAATAATAAAAAAAAGCTCTTAGTTGTGCCTTAAGACGTATTGTGTCTTTTGCTATCATCATCCTATGTCTGGTCTTCAGTCAAATATATTCACTTCTTTTCTTTTTCTTTTTCTTTCTTTCTTTATTTATGCTGTTTGCATTAAGAGTTTAAAGCTAGCTATCTCTGGTGGTGTGGTAGCATGTGATTTGGTTCAATATTTTAATTTGGTTAAGAATTCTTGGCTCCCATTTAAGTTAATTAGTGAAGCAAAGCAGATGCATAGATATGGCCACACTTTTGTTTCTTTCAAAGTTTATTCACTTATTTTTTTCTGTGAGTGAGAAAGAGATAGGGAAACACACACAGACATAGAGAGACAAAGTTAGGCACCTCCAATAATGTCTTCTTGCCTGGTCCACCCCTAACCTCAGCCAGCCAGGATCACAGACACACATGGGTACACCTGGGGTGTACAGGGAGATGTTGGGATATGAACTCGGGCCTTCTTTATGATTTCATCAGCATGGAACATTGTGTTACCTCCTTTATCACTGACGTTGGTCAACACTCAAATTTCTTAACAAAAAGCCTAAGTTGCTGTATTCTAGACTCAATTCTTACTGGAAACCTCAGTGGCTACCTGAGAATTTGAAATCTACCATATCTCTAAATCAGTGATCAAAGTTGCTACAACAAATGGAAGATAATTGTTATTTTTAATAAGGTACTGATTTTGCGAATTATTATTATTTACAAAATTTAGAGGCTTTGTTAAGCTACATAATCTGGCTAAGGCAGACAGAGCCCACATGACTGACCACATGGTGGAGTCTTGGACTCATCAGTTTGGGAAGTATGCATACCCAAAATCCTGAAAGGAGGAAGGGATGGAGAACGGTTTGCAGCATGACCATTCACCCTCAGGGTGCATTCTCCTCTGCCTCTCTCTCTCTCTCTCTCTCTCTCTCTCTCTCTCTCACTGTCTCTGTGAGCACATATTCCATCTAGGAAAAAAATATAAAACAAAAATTATTTGATATTTCATTAACATTATTTAATTTTTTGTTACCTTCAGAAATGCATTTGCTCAATTGCATTTATGCCATCAATTGGACTAGAGAAAAAGAAGATAATTCATCTACTAAAGATATAATATTTTATTTACTGAAAATGCTGTCAAATACATCATACATCTCATTTTTCATGAGTACAGGGAACAATTTCCCTAAACCATCAGCATCAAAAGATTGTGTATTTCGGGTATTTTGGTGTGTTCTGACACAATTAAAAATAATAATGTCTCTGGGCCAGCCCATAGTGCAGTGGTCAAGTCTGCTGGATCTCACATGGTCAACTTCATGACTAGAGTCTCAGACTCGGTGGCTTGAAAAGCATGCCAGATGCATGCGTGCCCAAACTCCCCAAAGGAGAAATGGAGAAGGGCATGACCATCTCCCACAGGTGCGTCCTTTTCCCTTTCTTTCTTTGTGTGTCTCTCTCTAGCAAGTGCATGTATCCTCTAACAAATTAAAAATAAAAAAAGGCAGTCATCTTTTTTAAAATTATAATAACAATGTCTCTGCTTTAACTGAATAAAATCTGAAGTTAAGTTTTTGACCTCTTATTTTAACCTAACATTATATTACAGAAAATTTCAAATATATGTAAAACAGATTACTGCAAGGCACTCCCATGTATCTATTGTCGGACATCAAGAATTATCTAGTCTGCACTTTTTGTTTCATTTAAACCACTTCCTACTTCCATAATTTTCATTATTATCACAGTTATTTTACATAAAATTTACTTACTTTAAAATGTAGAAACACTAACGTCACAATTTTGATAACCATATAACCCAGAGCTCTATCATGGTAGGAACATTTCTATCTCCTCTTCCCAGCCAATCTCAACATGTCTCATGTTTAGCAACAGAATAGGTTCTTTTTTGTTCCTTTTCTTTTCTTTTTTTTTCTATTTTTTTATTTCAATTTATTTATTTGCATTTATTCACTGTACATCATTATAGCATACAAAATGAGATTTTCCATCCAGAGTACACTGTATATTGTCTCAATCAAGCATGTCAACAAACATGTTATTGTCACCAAATGATCTTCCATTTCTTATTTTCTGTAAGTTTTGCTTCTTTCCCCGCATCCTTGATTCCCTATCTCTTACCCTCTGCCATCTCCAACTCTCCTCCCACACTGTCTCTGGTATCTATGTTTGCTTTCTATACTGTTTTCCCCCCACATTTTATTGAATCACCAAAGACCCTAATCAATCCAAATACCCTCATAGCAAACACAGGTGACACACACATTTCTATGAACACAACTCTAACTTTATGCATCCTATAAAGTAGCACCTAGCTGGGGCTACATATCCTACTGCAGTCATTGAATAGATATATTTTTTTCCTGAAACTTTTTTTTTGTACCTCAATTTACATTCCTTCCCTAAGCATCATCACAGCACACAAAATGCGATCTCCCATCCTGTACACACTGCATAGTGACTCAATCACGCACATTACAAAAAAATTTCCATTTCTAGTTCCTAGAATTATTTCTACCCCTCTTTCTGATCCTTTGTCCCTTCCCACCCTCCTCTGACACCACCTCCTGTGTCCACAATTGTCCTCCATTCCCTTCCCACCCACATTGCATTGATCACACAATTTCCTACATAACCTAACTACTTTCAATGGTGAGTTCA
>NW_006159750.1:2405979-2415811 GCF_000334495.1 Tupaia belangeri chinensis
TATTCTTGGCTGAAATTGCTTCTCTCTTAACACTTGGAATATATTTTCCCATTCTCTCCTTGCTCGTATTGTTTCCAATGAGAGATCTGCTGTTAGCCTGATGGGATGTCCTTTGTAGATAACTTGATGTTTTTCTCTTGCTAATCTTAGTATCTTGTCTTTGTCTGAGGTTTTGGTCAACCTGGCTATAATGTGTCTTGGAGAAAATCTTCTTGGGTTGATTCTATTTGTGGTCCTTTGTATTTCTTGGGACTTGATCTTCGAATGCCTCTGTAGGTTTGGAAAGTTTTCTTGCAGGATTTCATGGAATAGATTATCAATGCCCTGTGGGTCTCTTATTTGGACGTTTGATGGTATCCAGTACTTCTGGCATATTCTCAAATTTTTGGGCCATTTTCTCAGTCTTCCTGGTGGATTTTTCTAGGCCAGCCATTTTCTCTTCTACATCTGAGATTCTATTTTCTGAATGATCTAGTCTGCTTTTAATACTTTCAAGGGAGATTTTGACTTCTTGTATTATAGACTTCATCTCTAGCAGTTCCGTTTGAGTCTTTTGTTAAGTGTGTAATTCCTCTTTTAGATCTTGCAAGAATTTCCTCATCTCCTGAAACTCGTCACCTTCTTTCTCCTTTCTCTTTAGCAGTTCATTATCTCTCTTCTCTTCCATCTCTGTTAGCTTCGACATTATGAGTGCTCTAAATTCTTTATCAGACATTTCCACGATTTTCACCAAACTGCTTGTGGATGAAGAAGAGTTACTCTTTTCCCTTGGAGGAGAGGTATTTTCTCATTTTCCCATATTTCTCGTGATCCAGCAGTGATTTCTTGTCATCTGATGGATAGTGTGTTTCTTTCAAATTCTTGAAGTTCAGCAGCTAGCTCGAGGCTGAATTATCAGTAGATAATTTTTCATTCCCTGAAAAATCTAGTTCTCTGGAGCCATGTGGAACCTTCTTCTGAAGGCCCGGCTTCTTCTGCCTCTGGCTTTTGGAAATTTGTATCAGTCAAAGAGATGGCACTTCAGAAAAGCAGGAAAAAAATATTTTCCAAAGAGCATTAGCTTTACAAAGATGACCACTTTTTCAAAATTTATCAAAATAAAGGACTATCTCTGTCACTGATACAAATATTCCATCAAAATTCCAGTATGTTTTCTTTTCATGGAAAAGGAGACCAAAAGTTAAAAAATTTATCTCTGAGAAGCATCCAGTGCTTCAGGAGAAGGTAGGATTATCCAAATTTTGTCCACTCGCCATGGACACCGTGTCCAGCAGAGCATGGACAGCACAGTGGTAGGTTCTCCCCAGCGACCAGCAACAGAATAGGTTCTTTTTGCATTCAACTGTTTTACTAGTTTTACCTTGGTGTTTTCTTAGTTCCCTTTCACCCAGACAGCTTCCAATATATTTTTTAGACTTTCTATATTATATGTATTTTTAACCTATTTTATATATTTTTAGAGTGAACTAGATAAATAGGTTAAAAAAATAAAGATTTTAATGGATTATTTTTAAATACATATACGTTGCTATACCTTTAAAGTAAACATGATTTTTTTTTTTTTTTGGCGAGGTTTTTGCCATAGGGTGCGTGCACTCACCAGAAAGACAGAGAGAGACAGAGAGACAGAAAATGAGAAATCACCTCCCAGAGGGGATGGCCACGCCACAGTCCCTTCTCCTCCATTCTTTTCCTGGGATCCTGGGCATGCATGCACACGTGCCCGGCGTGAGTTTCAAGTCATCGGGTCCAGAACTCAAACCGTGGTCGACTACATGGGAGTCCAGTGACATAGACACCACGCCAACTGCTGGTCCCAAGTAAACATGCTTTTTTATATTCTTTGTTGTTATTCTTTTGTAAACATGATTTTTTTTTTTTTTTTTTGGCGAGGTTTTTGCCATAGGGTGCGTGCACTCACCAGAAAGACAGAGAGAGACAGAGAGACAGAAAATGAGAAATCACCTCCCAGAGGGGATGGCCACGCCACAGTCCCTTCTCCTCCATTCTTTTCCTGGGATCCTGGGCATGCATGCACACGTGCCCGGCGTGAGTTTCAAGTCATCGGGTCCAGAACTCAAACCGTGGTCGACTACATGGGAGTCCAGTGACATAGACACCACGCCAACTGCTGGTCCCAAGTAAACATGCTTTTTTAAAAAACTGTAAATATTCTACAACAAAACCCAAATATGTAGGAAGAATAAAGGCAATTTCCTTTTTTAAGAAAGTTGGTATAAATTTAAGGACTTGTGTTGTAAAAGTTTATCATTACTTTTGAAATAAGCTTAAACAATTTGATAAGCAGTTAGACCTAATTTAATGACAATTAAGAAAAAAGCAAATTTCTAAAATCATAATCTTTTATGTGACTAGAAAACGCTAGAACCTTTTACTTTTATTTTTAGTGTTTTATTCTGTGGTCTCAAAATCTACATTTGGCATTACAGCTACATCGTTCCATATTAAGACATGTCACTAATGATTAGCTGATACTTTCTTATAAAGATAATAGATTAACTTCAATTCATTAAGTTTAATGGCTTCATTCATAAAATTTGAAAACATAATTTCATAACTTTTAAATATCTAAATCAAAATAAAGAATGGTTCTTAAAATGTGATTCTAAATAGTATTTGCTTATATTGATGAATAATTATAACAAAAACAAAGTCAATATTATAAATATTAGGTTGCTGAAAAAGGCATCATGTATTTTTTTCTATGTTTTTCTATGCAAAAATGTGTCATGACTTTTCACATTACCCAATATAATCATTGTTATATATCAGGCTCTATTCTTTTTTTTTTTTTTTCAAGAGAGATTATTGTTATACAGTGTGTGTACTCCCCAGAGAGACAAGGAGAGTCAGAGAGACCAAAAGTGAGAAATCACCCCACAGGGGGAATGGCTACGCTGCAATCCCTTCTCCATTCTCCTCTCAGGATTCTGGGCGTGCACACACACATTCCTGGCATGATTTTAAGCTGCTGGGTTCAGGACTGAAACCACTGTCAATCATATGGGAGTCCAGCAACTTAACCATTAAGCCATCTGCTGGTCCCCAGGCTCTATTGTAATTGCTTAAGGTATAATTTATTAGATTCTCATAACATCTTGATTATATATGTGCTGATATTATCTCCATTTTATAGCTGATAAACTTCCCTGGGCAACCTAGAGGCTAAGCATTCAGTCTCTTGGACCTGACAGCATAAGATGGAGCCTCAACAATAACACTTAGTAGCCATTTGACCTCCACCAACTGCTTTTGTTGTCCATTGCTATTTAATGTCATCAAGACTAAGCAACTTAGAAAACTCTCCCTCCTTTATCTTTTTATTTCCCTCTCTTTCCATATGGTATCTCTTTCTCCAGGGATTTTCCATTTACTTGAGCTTCATGAAGCACACAGTTCTTAGGCTATTCACACTTTTCTGTCTTATGACATAGATATTCACAAACTCACAGCATAATCTTTCTTATCTTGTCTCCAGTATTTGACACCATTGCTGTGCACCTTCAACTGTTTACCTAAAAAAATCTATTCTTTTAAATAATCATTATTTTCTGAAAGGTAAGCTTTCCATTTTGATTATTTGAGTGAAGAAAATACCTAATATTTTAACATTCAAATATTTAGTTAATACATATTCTGGTTTCTCTGGTGATTACATACTCTCTGTTGCAATGTGCTGTATAAGTAAAACATACAGAAATGTATTTACTTAAAAAATTAATTAAATAAATCAATATTTGTAGATGATGGAAATGTAACAGCAAAAAAGTAAAACAAACAGAAATTAGAATGATGAATTGCATTAATATAATAAGAAATTTTCATGGCTACTTTTAATGGAGTTAAAGAGTATCTTAAGCTCTCCCCAGCCCCTAAAAAAGTCAGCTATAACCACAAAGAAAAGCAAATCCAGGATATTACAGCTCAGTTATCTGGGCAATGGGTGTTTCTTGACACTAGAATAAAAGGACAACAAATATGAAAGAGAAAATTTTGCATTTGAGTTTAATATAGGATAATTTCAATGCCACAATAGTCTACATGGTATGCTTAATGGACAGAGTGAGATACCAGTCACTGAAAAGACATTGTATTATCATGGGGGGGGGGGGGTCTATTTAAGAGCTCCATCAGCTCATGTTTTTCCCTAATTTTTAAACATTTTAATATCATATCTACAGAATCTTTAAGACTTCAGGGTGAATGGTGTGGGAACCAGTAATTTTCTTCTACAACAATTTAAAACAGTATATGACAACCCTCAGCTTCTGCCTCTGGGTTTATCTGAAGAACTCCTAATTGAATAGTTACTATCTTCATCTTCTTTAACTCTTCTATCCATACTAGAGAAAACACAGCTAGCTAAACCCCTCTTCTCACTTCTTTCTGTTTCTACCTCTGCACTGCTGAGTATGGTTAAAGCAAACTCTTCACCTTACTCCTGAATTCCCTGACTGAAAAACAGTCTATGGAACACTCTGATCTAGTGTCTACAGCTATCACATTTTTCTAACGGGAAATCACTCTTAATTTAGACTTGTACTTGATAAAATCACAGTAAAATATTAGCTTTCTTTTTTCTTTATTCATGTATAAATTATATTCATTTAGTGTTTCTTCTTTTAAAATTGGCAAAGCCAATCATATTCAAAATGTTATAGGGGTTTTCTTTCACAACATGGGTAGTACCAGGTACCCTCCTTCACCATAGTACTATACTATTTTCCTCTTCTCCCACCTTTTCTGAGAATTAGGGCAATTTCAAATTTTTTTTATTACAAGGTCAATTGTCACCAGGAAGTAATGTAGGTTTTTGTTTATTTGTTTTGTTTCACTTTTTAATTTGTTACAGGGTGTGTGCACTCTCTGAAGAGAGAGAGAGGAAGTGAGAAAGCATCTCCCAGGAGGGATAGCCAAGCTACAATCCCTTCTCCAGTCTCCTTTGGGCATGGACACACACGTGCCCAGTGTTTTGTTTTGTTTTATTTTATTTTATTTATTTATTTTTTTTTTTATTTTATTTTGTGTTGTGTTTTTTTGTTTTTGTTTTGTTTTGTTTTGTTCTGTTTTGTTTTAAACTGTTAGATCTGGGGCTCTAAACATGTAGTTAACTATGTGGGATCCAGCTTCCTTAATCACCACACCACTCAGCTGGCCTATACAGGGGGAATTTTAAGAGGACTTTCTCTATTTGCACAAAAGAGTTAATTCTTTTAAATATAATAAAACATAACTGCCTTGTTCCAATGGCCTACAGGTACAAATTAAGTCATGTTAATGCTGAAGCCCAAATTATGAGGGCTCCAGGCTCCCTTGTGCATGACTGCAAACCTCAATGTATCCTTCAGCAACAGACCGCGAGGGGGTACATTACAGGTATGTACATTTGAATTCTAGCTGGTACTCACTGGCCTCAGTTACTGGGTTCTCGAAAACATTCCTGTCTGTCCCTTCTGTACTCAGATGACCCTTACCACGTCATATAGTTTTATGTCAGTGAAAAGTCATGAATCCCTACAATTCCATTTGTTCACTCAAGACATAACATATTCTCATAGATTGTCAGATCATGACAAAGAATCTTATGTTATGTATCCACATACAAAAACATGCTTGCCTAAGCTTGGTTATTCTTAGTATATGCAAAAACCCAGTTTACCCTTATGGTACATCTTTTTTATATTATTTTATTTTTTTGAAGTTTTTGCCATACTGTGTGTGTACTCACTGGAGAAAGACAAGAGAGAGACAGCGAGAGGGAAAGTGAGAAAATTACCCCCAGGGGGATGATCATGCTGCAATCCCTTCTACTTCATTCTCCAGACTTGGGGCATGTATGCACACAAGCCTGGCATGACTTTCAAGCCACCAGGTCCAGGATTCGAATCATAGTCAGTCATGTGGAAGTCCAACACGTTAACCACCATGCCACCTGCTAGTCCCCTCATGTTATGTCTTTGTCCGGCTTTCTCTTCTTCCTTTGTGATGAGTTTTCTCGTGTTCGGTCTGTAGGTACCTTGCAGAACTTTGGCTTTCATGAGTGCTAGTTCCTCTTCCCATTCCAAATTTTCACTCAAATTTCATGTATCTGATTTTTTTTTTTTTTTTGGAGAGTTTTTTGCTATAGGGCGCATGTGTTCGCCAGACAAACAGAGAGAGACATAGAGACAGAAAGCAAGAAATCACCCCCCAGGGGGATGGTCACGCCACAATCCCTTCTCCTCCATTCTCCTCTCGGGATCTTGGGCACGCACGCACACGTGCCCAGCGTGAGTTTTAAGCCACCGGGTCCAGGACGCGAACCGCAGTCAATTACGTGAGAGTCCAGCGACATAGCCGTTACGCTAACTGCTGGTTCCTCGTGTATCTGATTTTAGATTAAGGAGATGGTAAGATTTAATTTCTCTCTTTAGGAGACTCCATTGAATCCACACAAAGTTTATAGATATAAACACACATAGTTTTGGAAGAAGAGTATTTAGCTAACTTCGCATGCCTGAGTCTCAGCTGATACTCCATTTTCATAACCACTGGAATGATCTTTAAAGAAGTAGTTTTAGGAACCAGCAGATAGCATAATGGTTATGTTGCTGGACTCCCACATAGTCAACCACAATTCGAGTCCCAGGCCCCCACAGCTTAAAACTCACATGGGGAGTGTGTGCATGCATGTCCTGAATCCTGAGAGGAGAATGAAGGAGAAAGGATTGAAGGGTGGCCTTCCCCCCAGGGCAGAAAGAAAAACAATCTCATACACATTAACTAATATCACAATCCAGTGTTATTGCTACTCTACATGATGCCTCTGAATGAATAAATTTATACGAAGGGTAGGGAGTAAAAAAGGATTATGAAAGAATTGAGAAGGAAAGGTGAATGTAAATTAGTTTTACAAAAGGACCAGCAAATGATTGTGAGGACAGAGTTTCATAAAAAACAGCAAATGAAATAAAAATTGTTGCTATTTCATTTTTAAATGGCCATTAAAATATGGATATCAAGGATGCAAATTAGAAATCTATTTGTTTCAGGAACCAGCAGTTAGCATAATGGCTATGTCGCTGGACTCCCACCTAGTCGACCGCGGTTCGCGTCCCGGACCCGGTGGCTTAAAACTCACGCCGGGCGCATGTGCGTGCGTGCCCAAGATCCCAGGAGGAGAATGGAGAAGGGATTGCAGCATGACCATCCCCCCTGGGGGGTGATTTCTCGCTTTCTGTCTCTAATGTCTTTCTCTGTCTGTCTGGCGAGCACAAGCACCCTATAGCAAAAACCTCCAAAAAAAAAAGAAATCTATTTGTTTCATTAATCTATTTATCAGTAGGGCCAGCTGGTGGTGTGGTGGTTAAGATAGTTGGATCCCACATGGTCAACTGTGTGGTTTGAGACCCAGACCCAAGGGCTTGAAAAACATGCCCAGTGCTGTATATGCATGTCCAAATTCTCAACAGGAGGGAGTGATTAAAGAGAAGAGATTGCAGTGTGACCATCCACCATAGGAAGTCCTTTCTCATTTTTCCTCTCTCTCTCTCTCTCTCGCTCTCTCTCTCTCTCTGTCTTTCTCTCCAGTGAGCACATGTGCTCTTTGCCAAAATGGAAAAGAAAAAATAGTATATGAGAATAAGTACAATAAAAGTTTCACTGTTATTCCAAAGCATCATTTTTAATTTGTAATGGTACCTAACCCAGACATTATCAGAATCTAAGTTTGACTTTCATGATATGCATGTCAAAATTTCATTACAATAAAATGGAAGGAATATGCATTCCTGACAATCCTTATTATTGCAGCATTGTTTTTATGTATTATTTAAGACTTTTCTGTCATCTTTGGCCTGTAGCTTCTTTTTTTCTCTGAGCTTAGTTCCCTGTGTTTTCACTGGTACTTCAAAATATTTCTAGACTTATGCAAAGGAAAAGAAAAACAATAAGAGATTGTGGCACTTGACTCATTTTGACAGGAAGGATGAGAAACATAAGGAAAAAAAGAGTTCACAATAAAAATAATGACAAAGAAAGGCCCTTCTCATGTATTGAGGCCCAAATTTCTGCCATTCACAAATGTTAAGGGTTAAGATTAGCAGGAAAGTGATTCAGTGAGCATTCACTAGTGTTTTCATATAACATTAGTAACTATTTTGTTACCTGAGTGACAATAGCTTCTCTGGACCCATAAAATGTGAGCTTATGCGTCACCTACAATTGCACTAATTCATTGTTATGGGTAGAAAATATGCTCACTCATTATAGACTGAAAATTAACTTGAATACACTTATGGAGGCAAAAGGTCTAATTTTTTTTTTTCCTTCCTAATCAAACTAATTACTCATTACAGTTTGATTGAATTATTATTCTTCCATCCTCCCTTATTTAATGACTAATTTTTAATCAATAAAGTAAATAATGATTTCTGAAATAACTGATTTTAAAATAAACTGAAATGGTTAAAGACAGGAAAATAAATATGTGGAAATGCTTATTCAGACAGGATTTGCAAGTACATTTATAAACATAACTGTTTATATATAATATGCTAAATGCCTATAGACAAATATAAATGCAAGAATGGATACAATTATATGGCTATCAACCAGTAAAACATTCAGTGCACATTGCATTTTGTGGAATATATTTTGCCTGGATGAGTTGAGACAGATTGTATAATAAAATGAACATGGCAAAAGCAAGTTTTAAGTCAGGAAACAGAACAGTAAAGCAATTTTCTGAGTTATTTAAATGCTTTCAAAGTGAAATGTCATTACATACTTGAGTTACACTGGCATATAATTACATGAGCATCACAAATAACAATGTCTTACTAAGAAAAACATAAGTTATTACAGAAAAATTATTTCCCATCATAAATCTTCATTTGAAGCTCAGGTAAATACACACAAAAGGGATTTGCATTTTATCAAAATTAATTCTAGCTGTTAAATCATCAATTATTATTACTCAAAAAAAAATTCTTTTCTAACTACATTTTTAAAAATCTTCCTTAGTCTCACTACTATTATTTATTAAATGTGAAATAGCAATAATTGTTTACTTAGAGTTAAATCCAATTACAATTATATTTTAAGTTATAAGAAAAGAAAGTAAAAGCATAAATTATATTTTAAAAATTATGTATTGATCTTTGTATCAAAATTAAATATTCACTAAAATTCTGAGATATTGTTCCATAGTTACAAATAAATTAAAATGTAAAAAAAAAAAAAAAAAAAGTGAATACTCTTCCTACTCTAATGATGTTGAAGACTCATATATTCTACAAAATCACAAGTTTGGATCCATAGAGACCTGAGGTCACAAGATAACCAAATGAAGTAAATTAATTTTTTTTAATTGGAACCTGCAGGTGGTATAGTGATTAAGGCACTGGACTCCTACATGATAAACCATGGTTCAAGTCCCAGACCTAAACTCACGCTGGGCGCGTGTGTGTGCGTGTCCAAGATCCCAAGAGGAGAATGAAGTAGAAGGGATTGTGGCGTGGCCATCCCCCCTGGGGGTGATTTCTCACTTTCTGTCTCTCTGTCTCTCTCTGTCTTTCTGGCAAGCGCATGTGCCCTGTAGCAAAAAAAAAAAAAAAAAAAAAAAAAACTCTCAAAAAAAAAAAGTTGACAAGAGGAAAATAACAGACATTTTAAAGACTTCTTAAAGACCATTGTAAGCCAGAGTATCAATTTATTGGGAACCGATACACTAAATCCAAGAATCCTTAGGAGTCCCAGATATAAAAAGGGTCAACACCTAAGCACTGACTCTTTTCTCTTGGTCCCTACCAGGTGCTCACAAGAAAGAGTG
>NW_006159750.1:2415842-2434803 GCF_000334495.1 Tupaia belangeri chinensis
TAGGCAGGACAAAGACATGAACAAACTTCCTTCACTGGAACGCTAAAGTTCATTTCACATGATACAAAAACCATTTAACATTAGAGAAGTGAGAAAAAGTCCTCCTCCCCTGGTTCAAAGTGAAGATTCTCTGTTGTTGGTAAACTATGGAAATAAAAGTCATCTACTCTAAAAGCTGGCCACTGCTGGAGGAGAGGTAGAGGAAAAGCTGTTTTCTGTTGTCGAAAAGGCAGGGCATTCAAGTGAGATCAGGACCTTTATCCAGAGCAAAAAATGCTAGAGCACATAAATTATAATTTTCATAATTTCTTTTTTAACAATTATTTATTTAATTTTATTTATGTGTTATTATTCTTCAATTTGACAAAAGGGAGAAAAAGAGAGGGAGAAAAAGAGGGAAAGTGAAAAAGCCAGTTGCCAAATCCAGGATTCGAACCACAGTTGGCCATGTGGGAGTCCAGTGCCCCAACCACCACGCCATCTGCTGGCCCTGTAATTTTCATAATTTTTAATAGTTAAATATAGACTACTGTGAGAGCAAGGAATTCCTGGCAGATACAGGCCTAGGGACCACATCTCTTCCATTGACTTTATTTCCAAGAACTTCAACATGTTCTCATTGTGCATATTTAAGAAATAGTCTCTCATGGCTCTGGTAAGTAGAGGCAAAGAGCAATCCATAAACCAAAGAAATGATTGAAGGGACCAGCAGTTAGCATAATGGCTATGTCGCTGGACTCCCACGTAGTCGACTGCAGTTTGAGTCCCGGACCCGGTGGCTTAAACTCACGTTGGGCACGTGTGTGTGCATGCCCAAGATCCTGAGAGGAGAATGGAGAAGGGATTGCGACGTGGCCATCCCCCCTGGGGGTGATTTCTTGCTTTATGTCTCTCTGTCTCTGTCTGTCTGGTGAGTGCATGCACCCTATAGCGAAAAAACCTCTAAAAAAAAAAAAAAGAGAAATGATTGAGGGAAAAAGGGGAAATATCAATATGTCAATATCCTACATCAGGGAACAGAGAACTTTACTATCATTTCCAAAGACAATAAAATTATAAGAAGGGAGTATTATAAACAAGTTATATTAATAAATTTGATAACAAATTAAATGAGCAAATTTGGGAAATTAAAAGTCTACTAAAGCTCAATTAAAAAAATAAATACGTATCCTAAGTAGCTCAATATCTATTAAAGCAATTAAATAAACTATTTTATTTTTTAAGTTTATTCATGTATTTATTTATGAGAGAGACAGAAAATGAGGGAGATTGATTTTTCACATACTCTCACCATGTTGGGATCTCTCTGCCTCAGCCTCCCAACTATCTAGAACTATAGAAACATTCCACCATGTCCAGCCTGTTTTAGGTTGCATGAGGAACTGAACGAGGCCTCTCAGATGGTTTCACCCTCCAAGTAGCAGTGTCTTGGCGGTGTATACCACAGCGAGTCAATTGATTTTTTTTTTAATTACCAAAGGGTATATGCACTCACCAGAAAAAGAAAGAGACATGGACAGACAGAAAGACAGAGAAAACAGGGAAAAAAGAGAGAAAAATCATCCCCCAATGGGGTATTGTCACATTGTAATCTCTTATCCTCCATTTTTATCCTGCCGAAATTTGGAAAACAATTGCATATGTACCCTGGGTGTTTTTCAAGCAACTGATGCCAGGATTCAAACCACACAGTAGGCCATGTAGTATCTGGCACCCTTAACCACTAGGCCATGTGGCCAGCCACTGAATTTTTAATTTGAAAATTTTCTCACAAAAACAAAACAAAACAGAAAAAACAAACAAACAAAAAACTTGTCCCAGATGACTTCACTGGTGAATTCTATCAAATATTTAAGGGAAAAATATTCTAGGAAGAATCTTACATAAAATGGAAGTGTAGGTAATACTTACCAGCTTATTGTATGATGTTAGCTTTACGTTGAAATCAAACCAAAGATATTTCAAGAAAACCATAGACCATATCCTCTACAAACACAGAAATACATGTCTTTGGAAGGCATTGATACATTCCAAATAAGCGGAATGTATCCTAGAAAAGTTAAGTTGATTAAAAATTAATAAATCAGTTAAAATAAACCATCATGTTAAAAAATAAGGAAAATGTGTTAATATGAATAGATAACAGAAAAACCATTTAAGAAAATCAAGCAGCCATACATGAGCAAAACTATCAGCAAACTAGGAATAGGAGAATATTTTCCTAAATTTGATATAAAATTTGTAGTTAACCTCATACTTTATAGAGAACAGTTATATTGCCTTAAGATCAGGAACAAGCTAAGAATGTCTAATCTCACCATTGCTATTCAACATTTTACTGTTATGTCCTCGAAAGTGTAATAAGACAAGAAAAGACAAGAAAGGGCATATATCAATAGGTTGACACAGAAGTAAAACTACCATTAATTGAAGACAACATGATTATACAAAAAGATATTGCCAGGCAATCTACAAATAAACTACTAGGATTAGTGAGTTTAGTAAGGTCGAGGGTATAACATCAATTTAAAAACTCAATTGTATCTTTATGTACTAGCAAAGGCAGTTTGGTACAGCATTAACAAAATGTGTGTAAGACCAGAATAGTAAAAATCACAGTGAATGGCTGAGAGTAGTTAATGAAGATTTAATTACATAGAGGGATATGTTTGTGGATTAAAAGATTTAATAGTGTTAACATGTCAATACTCTTTGAATTCACTTATAGAGTCAATGAAATTGCAATCATATTTTATGATTTCATTATGCAAATAATCAGGTTATGTTTTTAGATGGTTATATTAGAAATTGAGTTAGTGGGGCTTGCAGTTACAATGATTGATAAAGGGCATAAGGCAAATGAGTTTACGGCAAGGTTCTTATTTTGATCCATTGCTATTTACATGAGTGTATTTGCTTCATGAAAATGTATTAAGTTTGTTTATTACAGCATTATTCACAATTGCTAAGACAAGGAATCAACCTAAGTGTCCAAAAACTGATGATTGCATTGAAAAACTTTGGCACAAAAATACTATGGAATATTACTCAGCTATAAGAAACAGTGAGACTCTATTGTTTGATTACAAAATGGGTGAAAATAGAAGGTCTAATGTTAAGGGAAGTGAACCAGACTTTGAAAGATAAACACTATATAGCCCCACTCAATATGCACTGAATATCTGTACTCTCTGGCAGAAATTAAAAGATCTGAAGATACTAGAGAAGAGAAGTATAAAAACCAGACTGTAAAGAACAGAAATAAATGGAAGTAAATGTGTAGGAGAGCATGGGTGTGAGGGGCAAAGGGAAAAACATTTAACAGGCAAAAGAATGTAAAGTTCTCTGTTAAAAAGAAAATGTTCTGGTGAGCCTGCAGGTGGCATGGTGGTTTGGACACTGGACTTTCACATGGCTAACTGAAGTTTGACTCCCAAACCTGGCAGCTTGCTTTGCTTTCTCACTTTCTCTCTCTCTCTCTCTCTCTCTCTCTCTCTCTCTCTCTCTCTCTGGAAGTAATAATAAATAAACAAGGGGACCAGCAGTTAGCATAATGGCTATGTCGCTGGATTCCCATGTAGTCGACCGTGGTTCACATCCCGGACCCGGTGGCTTAAAACTCACGCTGGGCGCATGTGCATGTGTGCCCAAGAACCGGAGAGGAGAATGAAGGAGAAGGGGGCATGGCCATGCCATCGCCCCTGGGGAGTGATTTCTCGCTTTCTATCTCTCTGTCTCTCTCTGTCTGTCTGGCGAGCGCACGTGCCCTATAGCAAAAACCTCTCAAAAAATTAAAAATTAAAAATTAAAAAAAAATAAACGAACAATTCTTAAAAAGAAAAAAGGGTAAATTTTGCAATTTTTGCTTTATAAAAATTAAAATTAAAATTAAGAAAATGTGTTAAGTTTGACACTTAAGATGAGGGCATATTTATCTATGTTTCTCTTCTTTTTTTTTTTTTTTTTGGAGAGGTTTTTTTTTTTTTTTTTTTTGCTCTTGGCTTTTTTTGCTATAGGCACACGCGTCCAGCGTGAGTTTTAAGCCACCAGGTCCGGGACTCGAACCGCGGTCGACTACGTGGGAGTCCAGCAACATAGCCATTACGCTAACTGCTGGTCCCTCTGTTTCTCTTTTTATAAACTTTTTTTTAAAAAAATGAAAGAAACTAGAAAAAAAGGAAAGAAAAAGATGGCTGATGGATGGGACCAGCAGATGCCGTAATGGTCACATTCGAGTCCCTGACCCTGCAGTTTAAAACACATCAGGTGTGTGTGTGTGTGTGTGTGTGTGTGTGTGTGTGTGTGTGTGTGTGCCCAAAATCCCAAGAGGAGAATGGAGAGATTGTGGTGTGGCCATTCCCCCTGGGGAGGGTGGGGGTGATTTCTAGCTTTCTGTCTCTCTAGTGAGCACACATGTCCTATAGCAAAAGTTTCTAAAAAAAGACGGCTAGTGGCAATTATTTTATGAGATATTTGACTAGCAATTATGGATTGTGAAACATTCACATTAGAACTAGAACTAAAAGAAACATCACACAGAGATTCTTTCATTTCTACCCAATTCGATCCAAAGGACAACAGAAACCTGCAGTGTTCAGGTTAAATCACTAATGGTGGCCAAAAGTGACTTTATTTTCTAAATATGTGAAGTTCTTCTTAGCATGTTTATGCAAAATAGTATTTGGGTTGTCAGTGATTATCACAAGGGCACAGTAATTTTCAATCAATGTCTGCAACTATTACGATTAATAACTCTAACCATGCCACAGACTTGTGAGTCACCAAATCATCCTTTAAATAACTCTTTGCTTCAAGCTGATGTCCAGGGGCTTATTTTTTAGAAGCAAGTACGGATAAATTTATGAGATTTGATCATGTTTACAGTTCCTTAATACTCCACACCTAAATAATGGCAGATGGAACTCGCTACTCACACATTTGCGCAAGAATTAATGTCATGGAGAGTATCTTAATGCTCAGGTTTATAGTATCTTTCAAATTCTGTCCCCAGTTTGTCCACAACTATTTTCAATATTTGTTTTGATCTTGGGAAAAGTTTTTCATAAGTGGAATTAAACTTATGAGCAATTCAACGTAAATGAGGCCTTATCCTTTGTAATAAACAGGTAGTAATAAAGAAGAATAAGTAGACATTAAAAAGAGGGAAAATATCCTGGGGCAATCTTTAAGGGATATTTAATGTGAATTACTTAGTTTCTAGAACAAAATTGTTATAACTCATTTTTAATGCTCTGTAGTAAGCAGATTTGTCACCATTATTATAATTTAGTCTTAAGGAACATTTTTTAAACTAAAAAATAAAGGTCTCAGTTCAATTTCTATGGCATAAAGCCTACAAAACAAGTTATGCAACTAAAAATAATCATAAGATATAAAACTAGAAAATTTTTATTTTCATACATTTTATTAAAGTCAGATGTGGCATAAATATACCTTCCCCTCATCCTCTACCTTCCCCCCGTCTTAAAACAGCACTCATGTTTAACCAAGGGGAAGACAGACTAAACATGACTGCATTATTCCCAAGTAATTGACTAGCCAAAAGTAAATGAATAAAGAAGGTCAAGTGATCCTGAATTCTAATCCTCTTGCACAAGGAAGCAGGAATACAGGTTAAAATTTTATGCCTAGAGCAAGTTTTGTGACTTGCAAGTGTCACAAGCAAGTGATACTTGGCAGAGGGGCACACCACCACCATTTAACTTGGTGGCTAGGGGAAACTGCCTCAGTTTCCTTATCTGTAAAATGAGGATAATAATGAGGATATTGGGAAAATCAACTTCAGTATTATATAAAGTGCTAAGTAAAGTATTTTGGAGGTAGTAAGTATCTAATAGTGGATATTATCATATTATTTATTATATATTAGTTTTGGCATTTTATTTTTTAAAATTTTTATTCATAATAGAGTGCATATGTGTCTAACAGTGAGAAAGAGACCAAGAGAGAAGATAAATATTATTGTTATTAGTACTACAAGGTTTGGGCATAAAACTTACTTCAGTCCAGTTCTTTGAGTGTTCTGTTATTAGCTAGAAATTAGCCTAGTTAATAATCAAGTGGCATTTGATTCTTTGTTTCATTACTGTGGAAGATTGTGAGCATGTGTCTTGAGACCTTGTTTGAAGGGAGAGCAATTATTCTGGCAGGTTTTTTTCTTTTTTTCTTTTTTAGTTTTCTTTGGCAAATATATTATTAGTACGTCAAATACTACTAAATCCCCAAAAGAGGCAATATATGTATTAGGGCTATATAGCTTTATGGCATAGATGCTACTAAAACTTCTTAGCTCTAACATATTAGAAAGAGTCTTATCCTTTAGTAACTCCTATCCTTTTCTGTAAAATATATATAAAACAGTACTGGCCTCACAGGTTTGTGTGTGTGTGTGTGTGTGTGTGTGTGTGTGTGTGGTGTTTTAGACAGAGTACTAGACAGAATACAGAATACTTCTTCATGGCAATCTTCCTTTCTCAACCTTCAAAGTAGTTGGTCCTACAAGCATGTACTACTATGCCCTAGTTTTTAGGGTGGGCCAGGAATTGAACCCCAGCCTCACATGTGGCCTCAGATTGCCAAGCAGCAGCATCCATTGTGCATGGCAGCAGCTGGACCACTGACTGCAAAGGTTTCTGACAGAAGTCGGAAACTGGTAAGTAATCACAGCAGAACTGACTTTCACTAAAAACATCAGTTCCAGCAAGAGCTTTTGACAACCTTAAAAAAAATGGATATTTTAATTTATGTCTATCAAAATCAGAACTAAGAAACCTAGGGAGGATACTAGTCCTTCAAAACTCAGATTTTAAATCATTGGTGATGAAATAATCCACATAATCCATTCTTATTAGGCAAGTTAAATACAGGTCATAAAAATATTGATATGTCTATTTGAAGTTCTCAGGAGTAATTTCAGAATTTTGGAATAATTTCCAAATATGCCTGTGCATAGAAATATCATGAAATCTGTGCTTGTACTCTTGACTAATTGTAGCATGAAATGAAACTAAGATACAGAACTGGTCTTGAGCTCTTCTCAAATGATGCACTGGAGATAGAACCTTCAGAATAGGATGTCACAGAGAGAGATGCTTTAGAGATAATTTCTGAGTTTCCTTACACACATACACATATAAATACACACACACACACACACATATACATGTCACTCAATGTTTTTAATTATATGAAATAGCTATGGTATGTAGCACACAGTAGCTACTCAGTAAATGTTGCAAATGTTTAGAGAGCATATAAATGAATGAATGAATAAAGAATGTCTTTTTTGGATAAATTACTGACAAATCTTATATTCACATTTCTTTTTGTCTGAAATATAATAAATATTTAGTTGCTCCAACATGGCTTTAGGGCTTCTCCCTTATTTTGTTGATTTATAGCTTATAACAACAATGAATTAATTACTAGTAGAATATGTATAATTAACGTTCCATCTTAATGTTCTTAAGAGGTGAGAATATTTTTCATTGTTGTGCTTCCACTGTGCTCAAACTTATTGACTACATTAGTTGCTATTTATTTTTGTAGAAATAGACCAAAATCCAATATGCATGCATTATTGCCCATTATGATTTATTGGTCCTAAAGATCATTTCCTACATGCATGTAATAATTAGGTTAATGAAATTTCGAGTTAATACTTTATGTAATGTTCAGAGACAGAATTTATGAGGAATTTGATACTGTTACATTCCTTATGACTTCTTAAAGCAGAGATCCTTCTCTTGTGTGTAAAGCATAGCTCAATCATAGAAAAACCATCAAGTTCATACTCCATCCCACGTACTGAGTTGGTAGTGCTGTAGGAAACGAGGCAGATTGTTCCTACCCTTATTCTCAGACCCTGCTCCTACTCTCTTGTTCAGAACCATTTTCTCACCAATCTAGACATCTTAATTCTTGGCCACAGCTCAGGTATGTTTTCTGTACTTTTAACAACTTGGCAGGGGGAGGTGGTGATAATAATTAAAACAAATTCTGGCTAAAAACAGCTAAAAGAAAAATTAATACAATCTATGAAAATAAATTTACTGGAGTATTAAAATCACATGGAACCATAAACTCGAAAAGAAGAAATTCTTGTTTTCTTTCTTACTTTTTTTTTTGGAGAGGTTTTTGCTATAGGGCATGTGTGCTTGTCAGAAAGACAGAGAGAGACAGAGAGACAGAAAGCAAGAAATCATCCCCACCCCCCCGGGGGGGGGATGGCCACACTGCAATCCCTTCTCTTCCATTCTCCTTTCAGGATCTTGGGAACACAAGCACATGCACCTAATGTGAGTTTAAGTCATCAGGTTCAGGACTCGAACCGTGGTCAACTACATAGGAGTCCAGTGACATAGCCATTACACCAACTGCTAGTCCCAAAATTCTTGTTTTCTCATTACTGCATTTAAATGAGAGATAGCAATCTGATATACTAATATATATATATATATTATATATATATATAATATTTGGCATAAAAGTGAAAAACTCTGATCAGGCCTTCTCTCATTTGGCAAACAGTGACATCTTTTCCATTTTTTTAGAGAGAGATTTTTGCTATAAGGCATGGGTACTCACTGGATTGACAGAGAGAGAGAGACAGAGATACAGAAAGTGAGAAATCACTTCTCAGAAGGGATGGCCATACTGCAATCCCTTCCCCTCCATTCTCCTCTTGGGATTTTGGGCATGCACGTACATGCGCCCAGTGTGAGTTATAAGCCATCCGGTTCAAGACGCAAACCACAGTCAACTACATGAGAGTTCAACGATATAACCATTATGCCATCCACTGGTCCACACACAGTGACATCTTGATCTATAGTGTTGGAAGCAAATGGTCAGCTGCAGGTTAAGATCCTGAGCTGACCTGAAACATGTCTGAGCATGTGCACCCTAGATCGTGAGCAGCCGGAGGGCTGGAGAAAGGAACTCATGGTGCAACCAGGCCCTGCTGGGGTGGCTCTCTCTCTGGTGCACCTGTAATGCGCTCTATCTGGTACTCTTTGACATATATGTTTAATGTTTTTCTAAACTCTGAACAAATACTGTAACTGCCTTTTTACCAAATATATATGAATTTTTTAAAGATATTTATACTTTTCTTTGTTAACTGTATTAATTTTCAAAGTTGTTTTCAAATGTATATAATATATATAATTTTTAAAGACAAGTATACTTATCTATGTTCACTATATTAATCTTCAAAATGGTCATTTAAATATATTGGGTCGTCAGAAAAGTCATGACACATTTTTACATAGAAAAATACAACATGACTTTTCCGATGACCCATTATTTTCAAAACTGTATTTGATCTCATCTATTGCTACTATTTCTGTTTTTTTGTTTTTAAAATATATGCTTAGTTGTTTTTCATAGATAGATGTCATTTTTACTTTGTATTGTAGAGTACGAATATAAGGATCTCCCTTACTTAAAGATCCCAAAACATTTTCTGGAAGATTATGTTCCTGTGTGAATATAGAATGTGGGTGGGTTCATTGTCATATGTGTGGAAAACACAATGTAAAACTAATATGTAAAGAACTATCATAGGCACCTTCACTTCTTACACACAGATATTTTATTAAATAGCAAAGTCATGTTTCAAAAATTAAAAAATATCTTTACTCTTATTATCAATGAAACATTAGTCAAGGTTTTCCAGAACCAACAGGAAGGGTAGATAGCTCGATAGATAGATGATAGATAGATAAAAGATTTAAAAAAAAAAGTCTGGCTTATGTAATTATGGAATTTGAAAATGACCACAATCTGCTGGGTTAAAGATGGAGACCCAGGACAGCTGGTGGTATATTTTCAGTACCACCAGCTGAAGGCTTACAGACAGGTGTGCTGATGGTATAAGTCCCAGTCTGAGGGCAGAAGATCGAGGTCCCACCTCACCCAGTCAGGCATAGAGCACAGATTTTCCTTTCATACTCCTTTTTGTTTAATTCAGTCTCTCAGTAGTTTGAGTTACGCCCACTCACACTGGTGATGTCAACCTACTTTACCTATTCTACAAATGTAAGTGCTAATTTCCTGCAGGAATACTCTCACAATCACACCTAGAAATACTGTTTGACAAAGTATCCTAGCAGTCTGTGAGCCAATCGAGTTGACATATAAAATCCACCATCACAATACTCCTCTGCAAATTGTCTGTCTTATTTCTTACTGAGGACAAGCTCATGTGGCAAAAGATATGGCCACCACCATCTTCAAGTCTAAGTGTGGCTACACTGGTTATATGCAAATATGTAGACTCTAACTTGAGTTTCTTAATCCCCCACCCATCCAAATATTCCAGGAAGGAACAAAGTGTCCTCCTGCTTAGGTAAAATATTCAAAATCATAGAATCTATTGTCTGGAGAAAGAATCACCTTTGAAAGGGTGGATCTACTATATAATTTAAGAAAAAAACCATAAGTCGGTCTACTATATAATTTAAGAATATCCCTTATTCCCCAGGCTATATCTTTTTCATGTGTCAATGATAGCCATAAGTTAGTATTTCCCTGACTCTTTAATATATTACTTGTAGAATTTGAGCCTTGCCCTATTTTCATTTATCCTGCCCTAAACCAATCCCTTCTAAATTCTCTTGTATAACAAACACCACATAAAAATAAAAAACTCCTGTTATTGAATAGAGTCTTTACCATTTTTTTCTTCATTTGTGGTAGCTCACTGTGATACTGTTTCTCTTGCTTCCACTATTACAATCTGTTTTGCTACATGTATCTATAAATATATCACCAACTTAAGACTTTCAGAAGTAGACCCACTGTTTGCGGTAAAGCTGAATTTTACCTTGCCATTTACTAAAAAATAATTTGAAACATATCACAGAACCAAATATAAAAATAAAATTTTATGAAAGAAGCATAGAATAATATGTTTGCAACTTGAGGATAAGTATAAATTTTCTTAGTAAGATACATAAGTAGTAATCATAAAAGGAAACAATAAAGTAGTCTTCATCAGTTAAAACTTTTCATTAAAAGATATCAGTCAAGAAAGTAAACAGGCATAACATAGACACATAGGAAATAATAATTATACCTATGTCTAACAAACATATATCAAGATGTATTTTAAAACTTCTAAAAGTCAACATTAAAATGACAAAACATCTCAATTAATAAATGGGCAAAGACCGAGAGATAATTCAACAATTTTAAGGTCTAAGAATTGATTAGGAAGGGACATTGGGGACTTCCATTGGCTCATATCTTTGTAATTTTGGGTTACACAGTTGTATTTGTCAAAATGTATTGAATATTATACTTAATATCTTTGCATTGTTCTCTATGTTAATTTTTCCAAAAAATACACCAACAAATATTAACTTATAGTTACAAGCATACTACAGAGTTTAGGAATAAAGTGTCCTGATATCTGCTATTTACTTTGAGATGGGTAGAAATAAGATGGGTTGATGATGGATGCATAGATAAAAAGATATGTGCCATGAAATGAAATGATTACTATGAAATCTGATGGGGATCTTATGGGTGTTCAACAGCATTTCTTATCATTTTCCTGTGGATTTGCTAATTTTAGAATAAAATGTGAAGAAGAGAATCAGCATGACATGTTATAGAAAAACTTAGTATCATTTGAGCATAGCATGTATAGAAAAAAGTGACTAGAACCATACCTGAAAAATAAAAGTAATTTTACTTCTGAAGTAAACTGCATAGTATACTTTGAGTATGGAACTATATCCTGTCCTATATAGGAAAGTATTTCTGTGACATGTTCAAATCACATTAATTCACTTATTTTTCCATTAAACATCCTATCTACTAGTTCCTAATGCTGTAATGAAAAAAGATACACAGTTCCATGGCTAGCAGGGACTGTGAATGTTCTTGCCCATTCTGTTGTTAATAACAGAAAATATTGGGACCAGCAGATGGCGTAATGGTTATACTGCTAGACTCCCATGTAGTCAACTGCAGTCATGGACCCAGCAGCTTAAAACTCATGCCAGGCACTTGTGCATGCTTGCCCAAGATCCCAAAAAGTGAATGGAGGAGAAGGGACTGTGTCATGGCCATCCCCCACCGGTTGGGGGGCATGATTTCTCGCTTTCTGTCTCTTCCTATCTGGTGAGCACACATGCCCTATAGAAAAAAAAAATCTCTAAATAAATAACAAAAATGCCTGAAATTGAATGATTTATAAAAATAGAAGTCTATGTAGCTCAAAGTTTAATGGTCTAGAAGCTATCTGGTGAAGGTTTTTTGGTTGCATTACAACATGGTAAAAGACAGAAGCTTCAATGTCTGTTCCAAAGTGTCTCTGTTCTGATCTCACTCCTCTCTTATAAAACGCACCAGGAATCAATCACAGGGTTCCCACTCAACCTTAGTCTTAAACTCTACCCAAGAATCCCACCTTCCAACACCATATAGTCAGATTATGTTAACACTCTCAATTACATCAAGACCAAAATCAATACCTGAATTTTGGTTGGAGGGGCATTTTAACCATAACTGTCTAATACATAGAAAACTACAAAGTAATGTTTTAGATATTATGGTGGTAAAGGACAGGAATTTGTAAGTACCTAGAGTAAATGTCTTGTATAGGCAGATTTAGAGAAAAGCATTGGCATTAGTGTAAAGGATAGCCTTGAAGTATTTCCAATACTCCAGGTAGAAGAAAATGCATGAAGGATAACTATAATACAATTGAAGAGAGGGAGATCCTAAAATGCAGTGCTGCGCATCCATGTCCATTGGCCATGAAGTAATTCAGTGTTGTTTTAAGTGGTTTGCTGGGTAGAATTGTAACCAGAACAAAACATTTCCAGGGAAGATAAAAACAATATTACAGTTACAAAAGCACTTAATAAAATGAAAAATGTTGCTTGTGAGCACTATTTATTGCCTGATGTTAAGGTGATTGTTGAAAATTCCATGTAGCCTAACCCAAAGCTTAAAATTAACACAGTAGTGCTCACTATCATTCATGCTAGCACCCCAAGGTAATCTTTTTTCTATCTCTTTTTCTGAATGGATCAAATAATTCAGACCACCCCGGTGAAGTCTAATTAGGATGAGTTTTTAAATTTATCTAGGGAAAAATGTGTTCAGAGCTAATGAGGCATTGCAGGGAAAATAGACCTAGCCGTAAGCAATCTCTCTCTGTAAGAGAACACTTATGCAGCCTAATTCAAAGACTGCATTGTGTGTGCGTGTTAAAAGAGGTTTGTATTTTTTTTTCCTCTTCAACTTCTCACCCTTAAACCAAATTTCACTTGAAAGAAGAAGTAAAAATGTTAAAAAGACACTTCAAAATTCTAAGAAAAGAACAAGCAACATTCTTCCTTACAAAGGTCAATAGAACTTTTTGTTCGGAAATGAATTCCAAAAAAATTAGAAGATTTAATTATAAAATATAAGAACTGAAAAAAAAAATCATGTTGAAATGGACATAAACATTCTTAGTCCGTGTATTACGCATACATTTTTGTATAAAGGAAAAGAATTGAGTTTTTTTTTTTTTAATTTTGCTAAAGGAATTTGCTCACCAGAGATAAGGAAAGTGAGAAAACACCCATGGTGGGTGGGAATGGGGGATACACCACAATCTTTTTTTTTAATTTCATCTTTTTTGTTTTTTATATTTATTTAATTTTTCATTTATTTTTTCTTTAATTTTCTTTTATACATTCAATCACATTATTATTTGGCATACAAAATGGATATTTTAACAGGTGAACTTTTCTCCCTAGCACAGTTGATAAAACTACAAAATATCTTCAACAGATAATACCACATTTCTTTGTGCGATTAATGCTTTGCCTCCTATTTTTCTTCTAAATGTCCTTCCTCAAACCCTCCTCTTTCACACACACTATATCTGGTATTTACATCTATATACTGTGTTTCTATATTCTTTAGTCAATCAGTTTCAGTCATAGAATGAGGACACTCAGTGTATATTAAGTGGGGACATACAATGCCTCTCCTTTATAGCCTGGCTTGCTTCACTCAGCAGTAAATCTTCCATATTCATCCACTTCCTGTCAAAAGCCAGGGTTTTGTTATTGTTTTTTATGGCTGAATAGTATTCCATTGAGTTTATGTGCCACAGTTTTTCTATCCATTCATCTGTTTGTGGGCATTTGAGTTGTTTCCATGACTTAGCAGTTGTGAATAGTGCCACAATAAACATCCACAATCTTTTCTCCCCATTCAACGGAATTTGGGGCATACACTCACATACATCCTTGTATTTTTCAATTTACCATAATAGTATTTTTTATTAACAGCCTTCCCTTCCCTGAATCATTCTCACATTTTTACCAAAGTTTCTAGAATCACTTCCTAAATATCCTACTTGCATGTGAATTTGTCTCAGCGTCTTCTGGAGAACCCAAGAAAGACGGTTGTGTTAGAGTAGAGAGAAAATGGGTAGGGTGGAGAAAGTTATTTCTGACAATGTCTCACCATGCGACAATCCTCCTGCCCTAGCCTCTAGTTAACCTGGGCCACAGGTGAGCTTCACTGTGTCTGGACTATTCAAGAACACTATTCAACTGAAGCCAGGAATCCCATGTGGCCTCAGTCACTAAACAAGTGGTACTCTCTTTTGTGCCACTACAACTGGCCCTACATTTATTTATCTGGTTGTTAGGATCAAAATATAATAGATTCATATAATTTTAAATGTGATTTATTTATTTATTCATTTGTTTGTTTGCTTTGCTACAGGGCTTTTGCACTCACCAAAGAAAGAGAGAGACACATAGAGAAAAAGTGAGACGTAACCCCACAGAGAGATGACCATATTGAAATCCCTTCTCCCACATTCTCTTTTTGGGATTTTGGGCATGCACGTATGCCCAATGTGATTGATTTTCAAGTTGCCTAGTTTGGGACTCAAATCTCACAGTCAGCCATGTGAGCTCCAGCCATCTTAACCTCCATGCCACTGCTGCCCCTAAAATTCTTTTTTTTTTTTTTTTGAGAGAGATTTTCACTGTAGGGCGCGTGCGCTCGCCAGACAGACAGAGAGACACATAGAGACAGAAACGAGAAATCACCCCCCAGGGGGGATGGTCACGCCGCAATCCCTTCTCCTCCATTCTCCTCTCAGGCTCTTGGGCACGCACGCACACGCGCCCGGCGTGAGTTTTAAGCCACCGGGTCCGGGACACGAACCGTGGTCGACTACGTGGGAGTCCAGCGACATAGCCATTACGCTAACTGCTGGTTCCCAAAAATTCTTATGTAGTTCATAAGATACTTTAACATTCAAAAATGTTGTCAATATGTATTTCCATTTTTATGTAGTTTGTTTATTGATATCTATTCTATTTTTCTTATTTGGTCTTGTCAAAGAGGAAGAATCAGTTTTTTCTTTTCTTTTTTTAATTGTCAGAGAACTCATATTATCACCAGAGAGAGATAGAGGGACAAAGCGAGGTCATGCCACAATCTTCTCCTCCGTTTCTCCAGCCTGTTGGGACTTGGGGCACACACATGCACCTGCCTGCAATGTTTCTCATGCTGCTGAGGTCAGGATCCAAAACGGGGTAAGCCACATAGGATTCAGCTCCCTTAACCAGTAGACTATAGGGCCAGCCTAAGAACCAGTTTTTGATTTTATGAATCCTTTCTCCTCTTTATTTCTTTGATTTTTGATTTTATCTTTACTCCTTTTTATGTTTATTTGGATTTTCTCTATTGATCGTTTTTCTAATTTCGTTTGTTTAGTAGTTAACTCATTTGCTTGAACTATCTGTGTAGGTATTTTGAATATATATTTTAAATAGATTTAAGGCAGGGCCAGCAGGTGGCATGGTGGTTAAAATGCTGGACTCTCACATGGCCTACAGAGGTTAGAGCCCTGGACTTGGTAGCTTGAAAAGCATGCAGGGTACCTATGCCTGTGCTTTTGTGTTCAATATCCAAAGAGGAGAATGGAGGAGAAGAGATTTCAGCATGGTCATCACCAACACTTCGCCCCTCCACAAGGGGTGATTTCTCACTTTCTCTCTGTCTCTCTGGCAAGTGCATGTGCTCTATAACAAAAACAAAAACAAAAACCTTAAGCCTATTAGGCCCATGTAAGGACTATTACTTTAACTAAGTCACAGAATGTTGCACATATTTTTTAATATCAACTAATTCTGAATACTTCTAATATTTAAAGTTCCTTTATAATAGATTTTCTAATCTAAAGATCACTTAGTAATATACTAGCTATTTCCAAAAATAACACATTATAAAGCTACCATTTATATGTTAATTCGTAATTTTATTGTAACTTATATAGAAAGGGAAATCTGTAGGATATTGATTTTTGGTAATTTAATGAAATTTCTCTCAGAATTGAATAATGGTCTTATTTTTCTAAGTTTTTTACTGTTGGGTATTTCTCCATTTCTATTGTTCTATAAGTTCTTGGAATCAGAAGATTTTTATATTTATTTAACTATGAAAATTTTTCTTCTTTTTTTGTTAAAAACTATTTTCTATACTTACAAATATTTTCTATCCTTCTTCCCCTCACTTTCCTCTGAGATTTCTAATTTCAAGATGTTAATATTTCTACTTCAATCCTCTATAAATCCATATCAGTTTTCTATGGCTTATATAACAAATTACCATAAATTGAGTAGCTCAAAAGAACACAGTTGCATTATTTTACAGTTATGGAGGTCAGAGCCTGAAAGTATTTCAATGGGCCAAAACCAAAATATCATCAGAGCCTTAATCATGCTGAGGACTAAATCTGTCTCCCATTCTAGTTTCTAAAGCGGATTTCCTTACAATCCTTGGCTTCTGGCCCCTTGCTCCATCTTCAAAAGCAACAGCATAGACCCTTCAAATCTTTGTCTGTTTTTCTCTTCACATTTGTTTATATCTTCACTCAGCTAATCCAGCATATTTTCTCCATATGTCTTCATGCATTATTGCACTGTTGACAGCATGGTTTGTATCCACGTAGCTTTCTTTCTGCTCTTCTGTCTTGTTCTCTCTGCTTATACATTTACCATAACTGTCAAAGAGGCTTCGTCTTAATTACATCATCACACTATATTGAATCATAGAGTACCTCTCAAATGAGATTATCACACTCTAAGACTTCACCCCTGGACACCATAAAGAAATTACGTTTTAATACCTTTATGATAGAACCAATACAATGATGTCCTGATACATGAATTTCTGGAGTTCATCTAATCACCACCAATAAGACCAAAGTTTCTTTCTTTTCTTTTTAATTAATTAATTAATTTTAGAGAGTGTTTTGCTATAGGAAGAGTACACTCACCAGAGAGACAGAGAGACAGAAAACAAGAAATCACCCTCCAGGGAGGATGACCACACTGCAATCCCTTTTCCTCCAATCACCTCTTGGGATTTTGGACAGGCACACAAATACACCTGATATGAGTTTTAAGCCACTGGTCCAGGACTGCAAATGCAATTGAATACATGGGAGTCCAGCGACGTAAACATTACACCATCTGCTGGTCCCAAGACCAAATTTCAAAACATGAAACTTCAAGAAAAACAATGATCCAAACCAAAACACCATCTTGATTCTCTTAATCACATCTTCAAAGTCTCTCTTGTCTATCACAATTGCCTAGTATTTTTTTATGTCTTTGTCTTATTTTCTTGACTTCCAGGATAGTCTTTCATTCTCTTCAAGTTTATTAATTTATTCTTTGACTACCTCTATCCTTTCTTTTTTTTTTTTTTTTTTTTTAGAGGTTTTCGCTATAAGGCACGTGTGCTCGCCAGACAGACAGAGAGAGACATAGAGACAGAAAGCAAGAAATCCCCCCCCGGGGGGGATGGTCACGCCACAATCCCTTCTCCTCCATTCTCCTCTCGGGATCTTGGGCATGCACGCACACGTGCCCGGTGTGAGTTTTAAGCCACCAGGTCCAGGACACGAACCGCAGTCGACTACGTGGGAGTTCAGCAACATAGCCATTACGCTAACTGCTGGTTCCCTGACTACTTCTATCCTTTAAATTAGTCTATAAATTATTTTAGTGATTATATTATTATTTCTAACATTCCATTTAATTATTTTTATTTCCACTTATTTTTTTCTCCATTTGGCTCTTTCTATGAGTATATTTATTATGCGTGGTTTAAATTACTGTTCTGTGAGGTCTATTAACTTAGCTTTATATCCTATGTATAATTGGGTTTGTAGTACCCCAATCACTGATGTCTAGATATGATAACAAATAAACTCATAACCTCCTGGGGACAACGGCTATCCTTTCTGATCACATGCCCTTGGACATTTCTAAAAGTCAAACTTTAAGTTGTACATTTCCCGGTAACTTTTAAAATATTTTATGAGGTGAAATTTACAGTGGAAGGCTCTGGGGACCACTGGACAACTTAAAAAGACTTGCAGTTTCTGGTACAAAATGTAATGGAATTTGGAAATATTCATTCTAACAAGTCAAAAACAAACTGAAAAATCAAAAACTCTTCTTACTATAAGATAAATGAGGTCAAAGGGCAAATATTTGCCCTCCAGATTGGTCAGAAAAATGTCGATAGAGAACTACACCTTACCAGGGCAGAAATGCCTAAGCAGAAACCTTCATGTGAACCAATTTTAGCATAGGAAAATATAAACAAGTGAAGCATTGCTGGAATCTAAGTGTGGCCAAGATGGAGAAGAAAATATTCCAGGAATACTCAGTTATGCAGAGGTGTCTACACTTGTGTTATACCTCCAGGAGTTTGTCCAAGTTCTCACAACAAACATAAAAGAAAAGAATCTCTTGCTTCTGTCAAGTGGGAGGGGGAAATGAACCTTTTGAAACACATTAGAACATTCTGTTCTTCTTGAGCCTACCTTTACAAAAAATTATTTTACTGGAGCCTAACATCCTTGGGTTTTATGAGTGCCTACCTGACATAG
>NW_006159750.1:2434834-2507716 GCF_000334495.1 Tupaia belangeri chinensis
GAGAAATACCCAACTCCACTTTCAAGACTGGAGAAGGAAAATACCCAACTCTAGCATACTAGTCCACCCAAAGTAGAGGGAAGGGAATGAGAAACACTAGTGAAATTCACAGTTCAAAAGCATAAGCTCACTCATTAGTATTACACCTAATCATAGCACTATAGAATTCTTCCTCTCCCCATTATCTTACACTACATTATAAAGACCCATTCGCAGCAGAACCTTTTACCTGGTACATCTATCATGCGCACCTTCACAATAACAAAAAATTTACAAGGCATACTAAAAGAAAAAAAAATAGAAAAACACAACTTGAAGAGATAGAGTGAACCCCAGAATCAAATATGGCAGGGATGTTGGAATTATCAAAGCAGGAATTTAAAACAACTGATTAAGAACTCTAATAAACAATGTAGGCAGAACTTAACAGCAGATGAACAATATAAGAAGAAAGATGGAAATTCTAATTAAAAGAAATACTAGATACAAATACACTGTAACAGAAATAAAGGATGCCTTTCATGGCAGTATTAGTAGAATAGACAGAGTTGAGGAGATAATTTCTGAGCTTGGAGATATTTCAGTAAGAAATCAGGCTGGCCCTGTAACTTAGTGGTCAAGGGAGCTGGATTCCACATAGCCAATCATGCAGTTCAAATTCACTACTTGGTAGCTTGATAAATAAGACATGTATGTATATGTGTGCCAACAGAATGGAAAAATAGAGGAAAATGGCTCACAGCCTAATCCCACTTTGTTAGATGTTGTAAAGAAGAAGAAGAAAAAAGAGGGGACAGAATTATTATTATTTTTTAGAGAGATTTTTGCTATAGTGAACATGTGCTTGTTGGACAGACAGAGAGAGATGGAAAGACAGAAAGCAAGAAATCATCTTCGAAGGGGGATGGCCACGTTGCAATCCCTTCTCCTCCATTCTTCTCTTGAGATTTTGGACATGCACGCACACATGCCCAGTGTGAGTTTTAAGCTGCTAGGTCCAGGACTCGAACCACAGTTGACTGTGTGGAAGTCCAGTGATGTAACCATTGCACCATCTGCTGGTCCCAACAGAAGAAATATTTGAAACAATAATGACTGCTCTATAAGTAAAATATTACAAGCCAGAAATCTAGGAGTCTCAGTAAACACCAAGCAGATAAACAAAACAAACAAATATAAACACCACACAATTGGTAAATAATATTCAAACTACAATTTATGATTAAAAAATATGTATTAAATAAATCCCAAGGGAAAAAAATCTTACCATAGAGGAACAAAGATAAGAATTACATCTGACTTCTCAGAAATTGTGCAAAAAGAGAGTAAAGGTAAATATTTAAAGTGTTAAGAGGTGAAAAATAAGCTAAGATATAATTCTGTGTTTTATAAAATTATCCTTCAAAAGTGAAAGGGAAAAGTTTCTTAGTCAAACAACAATCGAAAAAATGTATTGCCCATAGACTTGCCTTGCAAAACGTATTTTTAAAAACTTTTTAGAATGAAGGAAAATTGTTTGGGACCAGCAGTTAGCGCAATGGCTATGTCACTGAACTCCCATGCAGTCGACCATGGTTCGAGTCCCGGACCCAGTGGCTTAAATTCATGTGGGCATATGTGTGTGCATGCCCAAGATCCTGAGAGGAGAATGGAGGAGAAGGGATTACAGTGGGGCCATCCTCCCTATGGGGTGATTTCTCGCTTTCTGTCTCTCTGTCTCTTTCTTTCTGGCAAGCACACGCACCCTATAGCAAAAATCCTCTACATACACACACAAAAAAAAAAAAAAAAATGAAGGAAATTTGTATAGGTCAGAAACTCACATATACATAAAGGAAGAGCATCAAAGGAGTAAGTAAAAGTAAATATAATATATACACTATATATGCATGTGTGTGTATGTGTGTGTGTGAAATAAATAACAGCAATGATACAAGGGATGAAAGGGAGGAATTAGAATAACTAGGTTATTAGAAGTTACTTATATACCTGTGAAATACTATAGCATTATTTAAAAGAAAAATTGAATTGTAAATGTATATTATAAACTTTAAGGTTAACACTAAAAAAGTAAAAAGAAAAAATATATAGTTGATATGCTGAGAAAGAAGAGAAAGTAGAATCATATAAAATGTTTCATTAAAACCATGAAGCAAAGAGAGATTGCAAGACAAAAGTAAAAAAACGGCAAGAACAACAAATAGAAAATAATAACAAATATTATAGATATTAATACACTTATCAATACTCACTTTGTGACAACAGTCTAGATGCACAAATTAAGACTCATTTTTAGTGATTCACAAAATAAATATAGGGACAAGATATAAAAGGTGCTAGATAGATAGATAGATAGATAGATATTCTACAACAAACTCTCTGAAAATTTAAAAACCCACTGTTTGAGGTCAGCAGGTGGTGTAGTGGTTAAGGTGTTGGACTTATGTATGGCAGACCAAGGTTTGAATCCTGAAGCTGGAGGCTTGAAAATCATGCTAGTGCGTGTGTCTCAGTGCCCAAAATCAGGAAGAGAATGGAGGAAAAGGGATTGCGGGGTGGCCATCCCTCCCTTGAGGGGGTGATGTCTCACCTTCTCTCTAATTGTTTCTCTCTATTTTTCTTCTCTGGCGAGCACCACATGACCTATGGCAAAAACCTAAAACACAAACACAAGCACACACACACACACACACACACACACACACAAAGGCCAGACTGTAGTGCAGCTCTAGTAAAACACAATGCACTGCCAGGCATTCCTAGAAGGGAAGGTTCCTGATTCAAGATTATATCTCTGAGAATATGAGACACATGCTTGCCTATGACCTGGAGCTAGCTAAACACTAGTTGATTGTGTCAGGACTTTGATGGGAGATACCTCTTTTTCACTCATGGAAGAAATAAACTTTTCTTTTTTTTTAGAGAGAGAATTTTTTGTTTTGGTTTGGTTTTTTGTTTTTTTTTGGTTTTTTGTTTGTTTTTTGCTATAGGGCATGTGTGCTTGCCAGAGAACCAGAGAGAGATAGAGAGACAGAAAGCAAGAAATCACCTCCCAGGAGGATGGCCACACTGCAACTCTTTCTTCTCCATTCTCCTCTCAGGATTTTGGGCACACACACACATCTGCCCAGTGTAAGTCTTTTAAGTCAGCAAGTCTGGGACTGGAACCATAGTTGATTATAGGAGAGTCTAGTGACATAATCATTATGCCATCTGCTAGTTCTAAAATAAACTTTTTAAAAAGGTTAGTGAAGAGAATGATAAATCATACAAACATTTATGGAAAGGAGTAGCTGTATTGATTCAGGTAGAGTATATTTCAAAGTGAGGAATATTATCAGGAGTAAAAAAAGGCATTACATTAGGTTCTCTAAGAAAACATAAAATATTTAATGTATACATGCCTAACAATAAATCATTAAAATAGGTGAAGTAAAAATTGATACAACTGCCAGGAGAAATAGATGAATCCACTATGATAGAGAGTTCTACATTTCTCTATGAGAAATGAAGAGATCCAACAGATAGAAAGTCAGTTAGAATGTAGTTCAATTCAACATTATCATTAATCAACTGTATATAAATATAAAACTATATATTACTTTACCTATATTACTTTATTCATTGAAGACAGGCCACACTCTAGGCCATAACACATATCTTAATAGGTTTTAAAAAATAGAAACTATAGGAACCAGCAGTTAGTATAATGGCTATGTCACTGGACTCGCATGTAGTCCACCATGGTTCAAGTCCTGGACCCTGTGGTTTAAACTCACGCTGGGCATGTGTGCATGCGTGGCCAAGATCCTGAGAGGAGAATGGAGGAGAAGGGATTGTGGCATGGCCATTCTCCCTGGAGGGTGATTTCTCACTTTCTGTCTCTCTGTCTCTCTTTGTCTCTCTGGTGAGCGCACACATCCTATAGCAAAAATCTCTCCAAAAAAAAAATGAATAAAAAAATAGAAAGTATACAGTGTCTGCTCTCAAACTACAATGGAATTAAACTAGAAATTAATAACAGAAAAAAATAAGGAAATCTCAAAACACGTGGAGAATAAATAACACTCCTAAATTACAAGTCAAAGAAGATATACCAACAGTTGGCATGATGGCTATGTCACTGGACTCCTATGTAGTCGACGTGGTTCATGTCCCAGACCCGTTGGCTTAAACTCACCCCTGGTGTGTGTGCGTGCATGCCCAAAATCCCAAAAGGAGAATGGAGGAGAAGGGATTACAGCATGGCCATCTCTCATGGGGGGGGGTGATTTCTCACTTTCTGTCTCTCTCTGTCTCTGTCTTTCTGGCAAGCTCATGGACCCTACAGCAAAAACCTCTCCTAAATAAATAAATAAATAAATTGAAAAAAAGAAGACATATCAAGAGAAACTTTAAAGTACTTTTGAACAAAATCAAAAGGAAATAAAATTTATCAAAATTGTGGAGTATAGCAAAAGCAGTGCTTAGAAAAAATTTTAGTATTAAATATACATATATATGTGTGTGTGTGTATAAAAATTAAATTGAACATAGTAGAAAAGAAATGATAAAAATCAAAACAGAAGTCAATGACATTGAAAACAGAAAATCATTAGAGAAAAATCAATGAAATAAAAAACTGGTTCTTTGAAAGATTAATAGAATTAATTACCTCTGTTCAGGCTAACTAAAAATAATGAGGCACACAAACTACTAAAATTAGAAATGAAAAAAGGCACATCACTACAGGTCTCATGGCCATTATTTAAGATAACAAAGATTACAATGAACACAAATGGACAATTGAGAAGAAATTAACTAATTCCTTGATAGACACAATATGCTAAAACTCACAGGAGAGGAAACAAACTTAACAACTCCTGTATGATACTGCTCTACCAGGAAGCTCTTGTAGTTTTAGCTAGTAGAAATACCTAACATTGTCAGAGGCAGTTTACATAGGTCACAATCTAAGGTCTCTGCGTGTTGAAGGGGAACAATTCAGCCTGTACTTGTTTTCTTCACCCCAAGTTGGGTTTTTGCTTTCTCTTGCCTTATTCATCCAAAACCTGCTGCTGCTACTAGTTGCTGTCACTAAAGAGGTCATAATAATAGAAGAGGGCAAGTGAAAACAGAAAGTTTTCCTTTACCTTACCTTCTTACAACCATCTTCCATTACCACCTATCCCTGGCTGCACCTATCCCTCCATAATCACACAGGTACACGTCGGCTTATGAGAGTCTTTAGTCTTCCTAAGGATTATTTTTAAGTTCCTAGAACTCATAGCCCCTTTTATTTCTGCATTTTCTACATGTTTGCTCTGGAGAGGAATATCTAGGAGGACACAATAATTCCCCATTCTGATAAGAAGATGTGGTAGGTTCCATACATTGAGGTCTCCTCCCTTGTCTTACTTAGGACCTAACTGCCCATCACAACAGGGACTACTGAATGCCTTAGGACCATTACCTTTACCTCATGGCTTACAGCTGGGGCTATTCCAAAGGTATGCACACCCCTCCCACATTAACATTGAAAGATTAGGAACAAAACATACTCTGCTGATTTTGTTAATCCATATGCTAATGTGTTATTGTAACCTTCAAAAATTTATGTACAAACCAGCCCCCTCTCTTTGTGACAGGGAATGTGCATTGACATTTAATTGATTTATGAATGCTTTGTTCTTAACATAGATAACCTGGGCCTAGTCTCATGACGATGTGGACCATTTTATGCCTAACTGTCAGTGAAACATCGTATCCTGCTTATTTAAGTTAAAATTCATGTCTTTCCTTGCTGGACCTCCAGATGTGTTCTCTGGAGTCAGTAAACATTACAGACAAATCTTCTCAAATTTGGGGCTTCCCAGTACAGAAGAGCATACTACCTTGTTTTTCATTTTGTAGATTCTCTTATAACTAGATATAGCCTTGTGAACCAGTATACCCAGTGAAATGAAGAGGAGTCTGATGCTCGACTCCTGTGAGTAGTTAGCCAGATATGAGCAGGGAGTCTCAATATGCCAACAAAGGGGACATCTGACACATCAATCTCTGTTACCAGGGATTGCAGCCAGACCATTAGTGCCAAGAGAAGAGAGGTCATCTACTTTTATTGCTTAAACTGTAATGACATGGAAAAGGTTTCTATCTTCCATCCCACTATTCCAAATACACACAGAGGAATTGTCCAAGATGCTTGGTCAACACCCCATGTCCCACTTAGGACAACAAACTGAAATGGGCAAAATCATCTCTGTGCGCATTCTCACACTTTCAAAGTCCACACTAGACATGTGTATTGACTTCCCCCAATCAGATAATAAAATTCACTTACCTGACAAGAAGTGCACAGGTGTAACAAAAAGTCCACAAAATTAAAAAGAAGAGCCAGCTACAGTGACAAATCTCTCCCCTCCTAAATATTTATGACAAGATCCTACAATAATAGTAATTCCTAACCCCATTCCCAGTTAGTTGTCCTCAGACAGCTGCCTGCCCAATCGCCTTCCTGGTATGGGTTATATTTTTCTGCTAAAATCTTCACTTTTCTATTAAAGACGTCTCTTTTTCTATATGGCTTTATTCTGTATCTCAGGTCAGGTTTCTAGCCTTAGAGATCTGGACCCAAAGAACCAAATATTCCACACAATGCTCTCCAGTTCCCCTGTCCAATAACAGGACTTAACAATCCTTCTGACTTCCTAACACAGAATCTGTCACCATTTTCCCCTTCTCATTTTATACATATTGATGTTGAAAGGCTGAGCTGTAAGAAACAAGATTTTTAGAGAAACCAAAATTTAAGAGAGTTTATTTAAACGAAGAACAGATTTGAATTGGGCAGTCTCCCAGACGATGGCCTCTGAAGAACTCCAGCTAGTTGCATGGTCATAGGGTACATAAGTTTGCGAAAAGGGAAAGTGACGTTCAAAAACCAAAGTGAGGGAGTGAGGTAGAGAAATCATTGGATTGGTTACAGCTGGATGGGAGGTTGCACAAACAGCCTAAAGGGTGGGCTTTCTATGACTGACTGAAGTGTGGCTCATGATTGTAACTTAGTAGCAGGAGCCAGCTCAGGAAAAATACGACTATCCATAGTAATCCAAGTATGGGAGTACAATGACCATTTTAAGACAAAATAGTTTAGTTTAACAATGTGAGGCTCAGAAAAGCTGCAGCCATTTTGTAGTCAGGAGGAGAAAGCCAAAAGAACGAGAGCCTAACCCTGATTTTACAGAATTCTTGAGCTGGTGCCAGCTATCACCTGCCTCTAGATAGCTTGTGTAAAAAAAAATTGTTATTCTTCTATAACTGTAGTTTTTGTTACTTGAAACATATGAGCAGTCAGCTTCTTATTTTATCTAATAAATTTCTAAGGAAAACAATACTTAGGAAAATGCATAGGTATTCTAAGGCAATTGTGTCAGAGACTCAAAAAATCTTTCCACTCATACCTCACAGAAAGTCTACAGGGAGTTAAACAGTTTATATTTTTTGGTTATAGAGTGGAAACTGAGGGATGGGAACAACCTCCTTGAATGTTAAAATTTGAATATAGGTTCACCTTTTTCAATATACTATATTAACCAACCCATCTATCTATATGCAATACCTAAATTGATACATATGTAGATTCATGTATCTACAGTGACTTTTAACTTACCATGCTGTCTTGAGAAGACTTATTTTTGTAAAAGGCATTAAGTTGCAGTAAAATTACACTTGTTAATCCCTTTAGTTCTCAAGGTTTTTAGCATTAATAGTGCATGATCATAAGGTAAATCCCCTTGAGTAGGCACCATCTTGGATAGTTACCAGCTAACAGATAATACAGTATTGAAATCTAGCCCTGAGGGAATAGGGCACAAGCTAGGCACTTGGTGATGGTTCTGAAAGGGAGGTTAAAATGTTCCAAAGACAGCCTTTGTCTCTTGTGCTATTCTGTCTAAGATAAGCCCTGGGGATATTATTAGTCTCTTTAACATCTGTGAGGGAATTAAAGTTGGAACACAGGCCCAGTGGCCTCATACTAGGGAAGTAAGATATAACGTGCAAAGAAATCTAAGCAACAGAAAAGATACTGTCAAGCCTTTCTTTTAAATCCACTCTGTGTATGTAAGAGAAACCATGCTTTGTCACAGGCACTGACAAGGAACAGTGGCAGATCCGAAGAGGGTGTCAGACTACAGCAAAGGCATTAACCAAAGCACCCACAGTGTTTTGTGGCTTTGAGCTCTAAGGAATAATGAGTCTCTGTCTTGATTTGTTTTTGAACAGGGAAAGCACTTAAAGAGATGGTAAATAGTCTTTGTTTTGAAGTTTACAGCTTTGTGCCTTGATCAAACAATGTAATCACTATTCTTAGAATATTTTCATCTACCTCTATTAAGTTACAGAATATTCTAATTTTGGAGCAGAGGTTATTCTTGTTTATTGCAGCCTTAAACAATGAAAGATGCAAATTTGATCATGAAAGATCTCAATAATTAACTCACAGAGAATCATAAAATTTTACCTCGCATAAGTAACTCAGAGATCACAGAGTTCAACCTCACTGCTTTAGAGATGGATGAACTGAGCTCCAGAGAGGTTAGATGACTTTGTCTAAGGTCACAGTGCTCACCTATGACTGCTCTGGGACTAGAACCAAGAACTCCTTAAACTGCTTCATTGCAATTCCTCCATTCCATGACGCTATCATAGGACAAGCTGCAAATAAGTGCATTAAAAGGACCCAGATTGCATGAAAACCCTGATTCATGTTCTATATTCATCTAAGTGATAAGAATTCCTTCATCTCCAAATTTTAAAAGTTGCGTGGAATAATCAGCACTATGATGACGTGCACACACACATACACACACACACACACAAATATACAAACCTGTATTACATTTCAAAGGCATGCCAAGATATTTTTGGTGGGTTTATATATATAACAGCAGATCATAGAGAAAGGGCATTTCAGGAGATTGATCTACCCCAGGATTTTGTTCTTCTAAAATATATGGGTTCTCTTTTGAGATTACCAACTATATAGCTTTGTATACATTATAAATAACATATACATATTTTAATACTTCCATTAAGGGAGAATAGTAAATCATAACTGTGTTGCAAGTGGACTTTAATATCTATGCCAAAAAATGCCCTTATTATCCTGCTGTTTCTTAGGTTGTCCTTTATCATTTTTTTGTTGGCATAATCACTGAAAATATAACCTTGGAAAAGTACCTTGCTTTTCTTAGTTCTACTTTAAAAATTTTGGGTAAATACATTTATAAAACATTCTTCTCATTTCTTTATAATCTTTGGTCTCAGTCTGCAAAGAGATGCCCCTAAGTCAGTCTCTCCCTTTCACTCAAAGTTTGCCTTTCCTAAAACAAAGGCCATAAAGATGGGGGCTGACTGTATATCTCCTTCTGTGATATTCCAGACATGATCAAAACTCAACCAACTCACCCCTCCTAATTATAAGAACTTCTGACAAAAGAGAAGGGTCTATTACTGCTATCAATAACTACAGGAACCAGTATTCATAGATACATTACCCATTACAGGAGCTTTCCATCCTTTATCTCCTTCGATATTTACAATATTGTGAGGAAGACACTATTTCCATTTGGAGGTTAAGTATTGTTAGTTCACAATTCAGTATTAATTACACAGATTGCTCATTTGCATAAATTATTATGTATGAGTTACACGTGTAGCTTCACATAAGTAATAATTGCAAATAAAATTTATTGAGTTTCTCCTGTATGTATTGACAAAAAAAATCCTACAACATACCAATATTTTCATTTTTATAAAAGCAAACTAATCTTAGCATGTATAAGTCGTTTGTCCACGTTTGCACAGCCAGGAAAAGCTGTGAGACTGTATTTGAATTCAGTCAGTAAGAATATATTACCAGTGGTTAAAAGATATAGTTAAGCTATATGAATTTTTTTTAAAAAGTCAAATTCATGAAGAACAGAAACTTAAAAATTGCAATAGTGTAACTGCTATTGGTCATTGATTTTACTTACTGGTTTCATGCTGGCAGCCAAGTTGAGAAGGAAAACATGGTAGATTCAGTAATATCTTCCATTCTGACTTTGTAAAGACAGAGATAGGTCTGCAAAAAAAAAAAAAAAAAAAAATCCTCAAATATAGGTATATGTGTCACTGAAATTGAAAGATAAAGATATTATCCTTTGGTGTTCTGATGTCCACAAATGGTACATGAGCTGGGTAGACTTTATTGCCTTCCCTGTGTTCTTGCTGGCCCTTAATGATCCACTTCAATGTGTTTTCTTACTCTCTTCTCTGAGCTTTGTCCAGTAGAGAACAGGCAGATAATCTGAGGGCCATTATAGGCAAATGAGGTCAGGATATTTATTTTCCCCAGGCGCCTTTCTATCAGGTTACCGTGGGTCCTTTGTGTCCCTACATTAAAGGCTACCTATCAGAATTATGGCAACTGCTCCTTCCTCGCTCCTTCAGACTTAGGGTAAGTGTTCCTACCTGTCGTGGAGTTAGCCAAAGAATTCTAACTACACTGTCTTTTGTTGGGTCTCCTAAACACTGTCCCCCTATTTGCAAATAGTCCCTCTGGGGACTTCTTTTCATCTCTGTCTTCCAGTTCATTCAGTTTGTAAATCTGAGATCCTAGCCAAAACTCCAAAGCAATCACTCTGCCTCCAAAGTCTATAAACTCTCCACCACCATATGAAAACCTTATTGTGCTGTGCGTATTACTCATTGATAAGAATGCACAGATCATTTGTCTTTCATTTACTTATTTATTTATTTTAAATTGATGTTCTTGACTCAGTATTTTTTTAATTTCCTTGTGAATTGGTTGATTCAGAAACTTCCACAAGACTAAATTAAGACATCCTCCCTTTTTTAAATTCATTTTTATCCCATAAGGCATGTGCACTCAACAGAGAGAGACGATGAGAGAGGAAATAAGAAATCACCTCCCCCTGGGGTGGGGGAAGGCCATGCTGCAGGCCCTTTACTTCCATTATCCTCCCAGGACTTTGTGCACACATGCACAAGCACCCAATGTGAAATTCAAGCTGCCCGGTCTGAGACTCAAACCACTGTCAGCCATGTGGGAGCACAACAGCTTAACTACCACACCACCTGCTGGCCCCTGACATGCCCGTTTTTAAAGATCGTGGGGTAGAGGAATTCACAAAATCTTTTTTCTTTGGACGCTATGCCATATTGCTTAATAAATGAATAGTGGGTTGACTGTTTTTAACATCCTTACCAAGAGCTTTTGTCTATGTTTTTTTTCTAATATGCAAAGACAAAATGTTAATTAAGATCATTACAAAGTTAAGATCTTTGGTATCAGAAGTCTAGTCTTTTCAGTGCAGAGAAACATGTATGAGACTTCCTAATAACAGAAGAAAGGGGTCAGCAGGTGGCATGGCAGTTAAAGGCGCTGGATTCTCACATAGCGGACTGTGAGTGGAGTCCTAGACTTGGCAGCTTGCTTTCTTGCTTTCCCTTTCTCTCTCTCTCTCTCTGAACATCACCAGAATACAGATAAAAATTTTTCATATTTAAAATCAATAAATACTTGACTTCTGAACCAACTTACTGTCTTTTACATAACATAACCACATAGTAATTTTCAAAATTGTTAGTGATTTAGTTATATATTTTTTCTTACAATAGGTACGCATATTTTTTTCACAGGGCAGTAAAATGATTTAGGTCAATATCTGTTCAAACATGATTAATATCAAACAGAATTCAAAGAACTTTTCAGTTCTTCATCATCAAGAAAACATGGCAGTAGCTCGTCCTTGGAAGCAATGAATGGAATGCTGGGCTGAATGGAGCCCACCTCTAATTCGTGTAGACTGAGCACCTCTCAGTAGTCTCTAGTATGAGATAGTGGGACTTTTTGTATGGCAGTTAAGAGCACCATACAAAATGTAGAAAATGCAGAAGTAACTTGTTATAGTGCCTCAGATATATTAACAAATAAATAAATATTTGTGACCTGTAGACAAATACATCTCCTAGAGAAATTTTAATTACACAAGATAACTAAATAGAAACTCCATAAATCAAAGGCATGGTTGATTAATTTTTATAATCCTGTGGACTATATTAAATCACACTCACTGCATTAAATAAGTATGAGCTTAGTTAAGACACCACATGCTGCCACACTGAATGTGACCACAGTTAACTCTCTATTTGAGAATAATATCAGTTACATGCATTGTAGTGTATTGGTGCCGCAGATGACAAAAGGACAAAAGAGGACTCAAAGATCCTTGTATAAGAAAAGGGACTATTAGACTATATTTATTGGATAAACATAGGAAACCGTCTCAATAAATAGAGATTTCCTATGCTTCCAAAGTATATGCCATTGCATGTTCAGTTACTATCATTTTTATTTTAAAATACAAATATAATTTCTTATTAGGAAGAAAATACTGGGTCAACTGGTAGCATAGTGATCAAGGAGGCTAGATCTCACATGGCTAACTGTGTGGTTCAAGTCCCAGCCTAGAAGCTTGAAAAATAAGCTGGGCATGTGTGTGTTTGTATGACCAAAAGCCCAAGAGGAGAATGGAGGAGAAGGCATTTCAGCATGGCCATTCCCCCTGGTAGTACTTTCTCAATTTCTCTTTCTCTCTGGTGAGCACACACACCCTACAGCAAACTTAAAAAAAAAAATGGCATTAGAAATACTTATTCTGGGTGTTTCTATTACGTGATGGATGATAATTCATCCAATCAATAAGAACATGTTCTACATACTACTTCAGTTCAATGATAATAAATCTGATCAATTAGAACAGGTTATACATGATACTACTTCAAAAGCAGTATATACAGATCTTCAGTCTTATAAGATAATTTAATTTTACTTGATTCTTGTTTAAAGAAAAATGTGAGCCCAAGGATATGAATTTCAACCTTGAATTTTAAATAACCATAGGTTTGTTTCACTTGTACACTCACACAACCATGAAGAAAAATGAAACCCGTGAGGGATATATGGAGTGATGTGAGCTGATATTACTCAATGAGTAATATCTTGATGAAACATTTAAAGCATTTTTTTGAGAGGTTTTTGCTATACGGTGCATGTGCTCACCAGAAAGACAGAGAGAGACAGAGCAACAGAAAGCGAGATATTACCTCCCAGGGGGATGACCACACTGTAATCCCTTCTCCTCAGTTCTCCTCTCCGGATCTTGGACACGCATGCATACGTGCCCAGTGTGTGTTTAAGCCACTGGGTCCAGGACTTGAACCACGGTCAACTACATGAGAGTCCAGTGACATAGCCATTATCCCAACTGATGGTCCCCAAAGCGTTTTTATTTTTTGTTTTTTGTTTTTTTTTTTTAAGTTTCTGCTTTCAGAACCAAGAAATTACTTTTAGGAGGATATCAATTCCCAGTTGTAATGAAAGCAAGTCACTGAACAAAGTTTTGTATCCATTTATTCCTGTAGGGACAAAGTGGGTTCAAATTCATATGGAACATGAGCTTCCTGACATGTATAGTAGTAGTCAGGTTTGTTACCTTCTTTGAGGCCTAAGATATCGCCTTAGACATATAGAGTGCTAAAAACATAGGAAATGAAAATGCATTTTTTTAAAAGTTAATAAATCTATTTAAGGATGAACATGATCAAATAGAAATATTTAACACAGTGCTGATATTGTGCATGGTGCAGTGGTTAGATGCTGCATAAGGAAATTTATCTCCCACATATCACCTGGCCCAGCTCTGTTGGATTCATGCTGCACTCATACATATGAGCCCAGGATCCAGATGGAGTAGAGAAATGGAGGGAAAAGGATACAGTATGACCAGGCCCCATTGGACTGACTTACTCCCTTGAGATCTCTCTGCATACGCACATTTCTCTATCATGAATAAAAACTGATAAAAAAGAAACATTAAACTAGTGAATTTAGTACCTAACTTTGTTGTATATTATAGCCTTTTATTTACTACTCGTTGATATATTAATTTAGATATTTTGGGTGGGATTAGGGGTTGTAAAAAATAATTTGCTTTAAAACAGCTTAAACACAAGAGTGTATCTAGTGGGAAGAGATTAGGTTAGCCCACAAAACTGAATGATGAATTCAGGCAGTTCCAGGCATCTTGCTGGATCAGTTTATGTTCATTTTGGACAACATTAATGTAGTTCAGACTCAAAAGCCCCCAATTAGTTTTAAAGTTTCCTATTCATTCATTCATTCATTCATTCCAAAAGAAAGAAAGGCAGGGAGAGAGAGAGAGGAAGAAAGAGAGAGCACTTAAAAAGGGTCTTGATGCTGCAGTCCATCCCAATTTCAGTCAGCCAAGGCTCATAAGCATCCATGTGCCTAACATGAGGTCCCCTGCCTTGAACCAGAAACCTCCTATGTGCCATTGCCTCACAGAACATCAGATTTTGCAGCTGTGCTATGTCTGATCCCCAACAAGTGCCAAACGTTGATGTTATTACATTTTCGATTTTTTTTTCCAAGAGAGATTTTTGCTATAGGGTGTGTGCACTTCAGAGAAATAAAGAGAGACAGAAAGCAAGAAATCACTCTCCCCATCCCTGGGAGGATGGCCATGCTGTAGTCCCTTCTCCTTCATTCTCCTCTTGAGATTTTGGGCACCCATACACATGCGCCTGGTGTGAGTTTCAAGCCTCCAGGTCCAGGACTTGAACTGTAGTTGGCCACGTGGGAATCCAGTGTTTTAACCACTAAAGCACCTGTTGGCCTCTATATTTTCAAATTTTAAGAGTGAGCCCCTCAGTGGCCAAGCTTGTGCTAGGTTCTTGATTGCTGCCTTAGTGATGATCCGGAGTTATGCATGATGCTGCAGAAACTGGACAATCAGAGAGAGACTCACAGTCTCTCCTTCAGTGGAAATATTGTTTCCCTCACCACTATTTCTGCAGTGTCTAGCAGAGTGTCTGGTACATAATAGGTGATTTACATGATTTAGTTAAATGAGTATTTCTCAGGTTTCAACATAGCTATATTCTCTCACAACCTGTTATGAGCACCAGCACATGAAAGGTACACCAATCTCTTTCAAAACTTTTATTGAATCAGGCAGTCTTAGGAAAGATAAAACCAGGCAAAATTCTGCTTTTCCCTGCTTCGCAATTCATCTGTAAAGCATTTATTTATTCAACATTGCCTAAAAACTCTTGCAATTCTTGAGAATTTTATGTTTATTAGATGTTTGTTAACAATGAATTTAATGTTTTCTGCTTGTTTGTTTGGTTTTAGATTTTTAATATAGGGCATGAATGCTTGCTGGAGAGAGACTGAGAGAGAAAGAAAGTGAGAAATTTTCTCCCATGCTATGCTGGAATCCCTTCTCCATTTTCCTCTTAGGATATTGGACATATACAACATGCACCCGGTATGATTTTTTTTCTTTCAAGCCACCAGGTCAGAAACTCAGTCACATGGTCAGCCATGTGGGATCCAGTGCCTTATCCACCATGTCACCTCGTGGCCCTTACAGTGCTTGTTAATATGCTGAATACAATGATGAATAGGCAATATTCACTTCAGGTGCACAAAAGTCCATAATAAAGCAAAGTGATTAAAAGCATGCGGTTACCATATGCTTAAACAGAGGAACATACATGCCTTTTAGTACTTGTCTACTCAAGACAATGATCAATCTTAAGATTGACATCTATAAATACATGAAAGTAGCAATCTATTATATTGGCTGCCCAGGTATCTCAGGCTTATGACTGTCATCATCAATCAATATGAGGACAACTGGGACAACTATGTTATTGGAAAGATAGATGTGAAAAGGGTTACAATAACCAATTTTTTAAAAAATAGTTTTACGATTATTTTGATATTTCCTTTATAACTCTTAATAACATGTAGAAACAGGAAATCTTATCTCTATATATAGATGAAGAAATTGAAGGCCAGAGAATAAGGCTGACTACCCGAAGTAAGCATATACACTGACCTATAGAACCATGTTTCAAAATTATACCCTGCTGATTCTGAAGCCCACTGCCTATGTTGCATTCCTCCCTTTACCTTATATTGCCTCCTTATGTCATTTTTAAAATGGAACTTGAGAGATTTTAATATATAAAAACAGTACCAGAAAGAATATCACAAAATCAGCTTGGCAACAGTTGGAAAATAAGAGTATTGAATAACCTGAAACCAGATTATCTTTTGGAGGAACAAATCCTAACAGAGTAACAAAGACATTGATCCTGCAGGTAAAGGCACTCTGAGAAAACCAAAATAAGCTATTTTTACCAATGGAGAAAAAACACAGGAGACATCATTACATTGAACTGTAACTTTAAATAAAATATTCTGACACCTACAGACTAAATTTGAATGCTTGTGACAAACATTTTAGGTGATAATAATAACAACAGTTATGACTTCATCCAGCACATTCATTCTTTGTAAGTTTTGCACAAGGCATTTTTAATTGTTGTAACCTAATGTTTTCTTCTTCATATAGGAATTCCTATTTGAATGCCTTTTATTGTTTTCCTCTTTTCTGATTGCATTGGCGAGAACTTCCAATACTATATTGAAGAGGAGTGGAGAAAGTGGGAATCCTTATATCAATTGATGCAGAAAAAGCATTTGATATAGGAAGGTGAATAAACTGTGAATAAACTCTTCTTTATATAGGAAAGTTGATAATCTGGTTGAGAACAGAGACTATATATTTCAATTGTGTAAAAGAATGCCAGTACTATGCAGTATCTGACAGTAAATATTCGACAAATGTTGAATGGACACTTTTCCATTGTATAAGATGAATTTGGACTAATCAAGTGACACTGTTGTGCCCTGTCACTAATGGAACTGGAGAACTGATTGTAGAAAGTCACCATGCAGGCAGTGTCCATGGAGTCACAGGAAGTTAAGTGTGCCAAGGTGGGGATTTAGCCATGATTATAAAACACACTGGCAATACTGCCAAGGCCTTCACGATGTTTTGCCAATTAGCTTAAGAGTTAAAAGAATCATAGAACACAGAGTCAGCTGAAAGTATAGCCCTGTTTCAACACCTTCCAATTATGTGACTTGTGTAAAAATCAAATGAGATAATCAATTGGAATGGTTTTTAAGTTTCAAAGCATTTTACGAATGTTGGTAATTAATATTTTGGCATTTATTGCCTAAAATCATGTTTGCATTAGTCATTCTGTTTGAACACTTTAGCAACATGGTCTAAACTCTGTCAGCAAATCTGTAGTTATCTCTATCTATGAGTCTTCTAAAAAATCTGAATACATTTTATCTGAATTATGTGTGGCCAAATGACTATATATAACTAGATGACTGCTGTCTCTATGTTCTAAAGCAGTCACCCTCATTTTTCTCACTGACAATTTGAGGAGTTGAGATAAAACAGACAAAATACTAAGAAAGGATTTAGAGGACCTGAATAACATTCATGTGATCCTTATTGGTCAATATTCACCAGAGAGAGACCAGCAGTTGGAGTAATGGCTATGTCGCTGAACTCTCATGTAGTCGAATACGGTTCAAGTCCCAGACCCGGTGGCTTAAACTCATACCAGGTGCATGTGCGTGTATGCTCAAGATCTCGAGAGGAGAATAGCAGAGAGGGGATTGCAGTGTGACCGTCCCTCCTGGGGGGGATGGGGGGTTCCTTGCTTTCTATCTCTCTGTTTCTCTCTGTCCTTCTGGCAATCGTATGCACCCTATAGCAAAAACCTCTCCAGAAAAAAAAAAAAAAGATTCCAGAGAAACAGAACAAACAGGATAAATATATGTGTCTAAAAAGGAATCATTGAGCCAACAGATAGCATAGTAGTTACATTGCTTGACTCCCCCATGGCTGACTGTGGTTCAAGTTCTCAACACAGTGACTTGAATGCCAAATGCATGTGAGTACATGCCTAAGATCCTGGGAGAAAATGGAGTAGAAGGAATTGTGGCATGAGCATCCCCCCAGGAGGTGATTTCTCATTTTCCCTTTCCTTCTCTCTCACTCTCTCTCCAGTGAGCACACACACTCCAAGGCAAAAACCTCTTAAAAAAAGGAATTTGTTGGGACCAGCATTTGGCATAATGGCTATGTCACTGGACTCCCACGTAGTCAACCGCAGTTCAAGTCCTAGACTTGGTGGCTTAAACTCACACCGGGTGCATGTGAATGCATGCCCAAGATCCTGAGAGGAGAATGGAGAAGAAGGGATTGCAGCATGGCCATCCCCCCTGGAGGGTGATTTCTCACTTTCTGTCTCTCTGTTTCTCTCTGTCTTTCTGGCAAGCACACGTGCCTTATAGCAAAAACCTCTCCCTGCCTCCCCCCCGCCCCCCCCAAAAAAAGGAATCTGTTTTCCCACTTGATTACAAGGCAGAGCAGACTCACAATCAGCTGTCTACAAGCTGGAGAAACAGCTGATGGACTCCGAAGTAAGGAAGCTGGTGCAGTTTCAGACTGAGGCATGAAAAGGGCCTCAGGAGGTCACAAGAGTGAGTCTTGCATGGTTACTAGTATGAGTCCAGAGTTAGAAAATTAAGAAACTTGGAATCCAGAGTGCTAGAGGGGCACAAGGGCCAAAAGCTTGCAGGAACAAAATCAAGGACCAAGTGGAAATGCAGAATTGGAACACAGCATGCTCTGGAATGACATGGGATGAGGGAGAGAGAAACAGGAAAGGAAACAGAACTCTACATCCTCTCTTTGTCCCTCCCTACCAAACGAATGGTACTTGCCCACAATGAAGGTGGATTTCCCTCTCTCTGCCCACTGACTTGCATGCCAATCTTGTCAGGTAGCACTTTCACAAACACACTTAGAAACGTGTGTCACACGTCTTCCATGCTTCAAGCCAGTCAAGTTGACACTTAAAATGAACCATCACATGATGTTAAGGAAATAATTCATGTTTCCTTACCTTTTATCTATTTCATATACCATTAGATGGTATTTTTTCTCTAATTTATAGTATAGCAATGAATATAAAATAAAATGATATACTTTATAAACAAGTACACAAATATAAGACAATATTACTGCTAAACATCAGTTCACCGTTTTCAAATTTTTTCAGACACTGAAGGCAAAATCCTACATGAATGCTTATTTCTGTCACAACACTTGCATATTATAGGTACTGGGTTATGGCTTTAATGTCTCTGAAAACGCTTTTGTAAACTTACACTTCAATCTTCTCAGAAAGTTTCACTAAGTGCCATAATTAAGTGCCAGGTTATGCTGAGGGCTGGAACTTCAGTGGAGCACTATCGACAGATGCCATGTTTCTTTTCCTCACAACACAAATATACTAGCAGAATGTGGAAAAGAAATTCTTCGCTACTCGGTACTTCTTGATGAAATACAGTGTTTGGAATATGAGTAAGGTGTGTTATGGTTGAAAGGAAGTTACATAAATCTACTACCACCAGACTCTAAGAAGCACTTTATTCCAGATTTAGTATCTCAACTTACTTTCTTGAACACTTTTTATAAGTTTATTTATTTCTTCCATATGAGCAAGAGATATAGAGACACAGAGAGAGAGACAGAGACAGCAACCCCAACAGGGGTTGGGGATGCCATAATTCACCCACTGGATCATGGTCACCTGAGTGCCTATTGTATTAAGAATGGTGTTCAGACATGAACTTGAACCTTATCTTGTGAGTCAGTCTCATAGGGCTTTGTGTTTTGACTCTAAGATACCATATAGCCCTCCTATAAAAATGAGCAAAACATTCAGGGACCAAACACTCAGCTATCCTACATAATAAAAACCAATATTGCTGGGATCACCTTTCACAATTATTATCAAACACTATTTGGAAATACCTAACATCAAACAATAGACTACATTTGCGTACAAGAGATAAAAGAAAAGGATTAACTATGAAAGTTGATGTTCAGGGGCCAGTAGGTGGTGTGGTTGGTGGTTGAGGTGTTGGATTCCTGCATGGCTGACTGTGGTTTAAGTGGATCTGGAAGCTTACTTTCTCACTTTCCCTTTCTCTCTGTCCCTATGGCTAAATTTTAAAATAATAATAACAGATAAAATTAAATAAATAATTATTTTTTAAAAGTCGATGTTAAAATTATTACCCTTACTTTTATTCATAGACAAGAATGTGTGTGTGTGTGTGTGTGTGTGTGTGTGTATCTCCAAAGCGTTTGGTTTCAAAGCATGATAAAAAGTCCTTCAACACACCTTGACTTAGAAACAAACACATTTCCTGGAAATTGTATTCTCCCTGGAATTTGAAGGGCAATGATGACATTAATGACATTCTATTGTATGTCAAACCAATATAAAAGCTGCAAACATCTGACAAAAGCCTGCCTTCTCTAAGTGGCAGAAATTATTGAAACCACAGGGCATAGAGCACTCTCTCTGGGAACCTTTATCAGGGAGCTGTTGGAGGTGAGCTTTTTGGAACAGCCTGTAGTTACCCCTCAATTCATGCTGATCAGGTATTTCACCAAGAGAGTTTTGCTTCCAGTATTTATGTAGTGCAGCAGGCAACTGTTTACCTGAGGGCATGAGAGTGAATCCAAGTGCTTCAGAATCAGTTTGTCATAGCAGTTCTGTTGCCCCTGGAAACAAAGGCTTCTTTGGAGGGCGGGGAGCTCCGGAAGGGGAGTGGCAGGAGATAATCCCATCAATGCCTTATTCTAAGGCATTTTTGTTGTGAGAAAAATAGACACACACACAAAAGGTACAGGATTATAATATTTTACCATATTTAGGTCATTTAACAACTTGGGTTTGACATCTCTACATTACATGTAGTAATAGGCCCATTTCCTTTACATAAATTGCTTCTAATTAGAGTAAACATTTAACTCTGACTCAGAGTGACTTACATACCTTCTCCTACCTTTGCAAGGACAGTAAAAACGTTGATGCTAATTCTAATCTAACATGTAGGGGGAAATTCCTCCGAATGTGTCATTAAAGAAAAAGCTTTGGACACAGATTAAACCTGGACCATAATGCATGTTTTAGAATATCATAAAAATGGCTCAGACTAGTATTCACAAATGTTTCATGTTTTTCTTCCAACATCCAAAATATAAATTAAATCTCATGATAGATTTCATTATTAATAAACATTTCTGGGGATTAACAGTCTGACCTTTCCAGTAGCCTTGTAATTAGCTCACTTTTTGCCCAGAGAACAGAGTAGAAGATGAATTGCAAAAGAAGATAGAGAATGAGACCACTGAGGACATTATGGCAATAATCTAGTGAATAATTTAGAATACAAAGGGGACAAGAATGGTAAAAAGGAGGGGAAAAAAGGAAGAGGGGAGATTTGTATTTATGGAGCTCTTCATTTGCACCAAGCTCAGGGCCAGAAACTACATAAGTGATTTCATGTAACCATCTTCTTAACTCTGGGAGACAGTTAGCATTATTCCCATCATAGAAACTGGGGAATTGAGGAGAGTGCTGTGGAGATAGAATTAATTGGTTTCTGAATAAATATTTAGACGAAATAAAGTAGATTTTTAAAACTGTTTCTGAATGTTCTGAGTCAGAAATATACCTATGTTTTTCCTCCAGTGCTTGAAACACTTAGGGCACAGATGATGTTTAAGAAACAATCAGTAAATCTTTTTTCAATGAATTATGTCTTTCACTGATACTGAATTACAACTACCTAATTTAAGCTGTATGTTCTGGGCATAACATTGAGCCTAGTGAAGACCAGGTTGCACCAACTCAGCCTGCTGTTGTTTCTTGAGCATCTTTATACTTTGATTTAACTTTACTTAAGACTTAGTTGTTTTGTTTGTTTGTTTTAAGAGGTTTTTGCTATAGGATGAGTGCGCTCGCCAGGACAAGAGACAGAAAGCAAGAAATCACCCCTCAGGGGGATGGCCATGCTGCAGTCCTTTCTTTTCCATTCTCCTCTTGGGATTTTGGGCACTCATGCACATATGCCAGGCGTGAGTTTAAGCTACAGAGTCTGAACAAGAACCGTGGTTGACTACATGGGAGTCCAGTGACATAGCCTTTATGCCAAATTCTGGTCCCAAGATTTACTTTTGAGATACACAAAATAAACAGAGTAAATCTCTCTATTTCACTTTTAAAATATAGTTGTAAGAAAAAAAATGAAGCAAAACATAAAATTTTATTTTCCTAATATACATAAATTTTATGAAAAACCTGATTTTATTTAATGGATCCAACTATGTGAGTGGCCAAGTAACTAAATACAAACCTGGGCTCAGTCATTAAATAATAGTGTGGCTAGGACAGGCTATCAATTTTCTCACTTTCAACACTGGGATTCTATAATCACCCATGTAGAGTTGCAGTGAAAAATCTGTATTAGGCAAAAGAGTTTAATCACTACCTGAGTTTCTTCTTGTAGGAAAAAATGTCAAAAGTCTCTGAAACAGTAAAGAAAATGGAAATAACATATGCAACACATGCCAATTCAGCTTAAAATGCATTTATTGGGGGACCAGCAGATAGCATAATGGTTACATTGCTGGACTCCCAAGTAGTTGTCCATAGTTCAAGTCCCAGACCTGGCAGCTTAAAACTCATGCCAGGTGTGTATGTGTGTGTGTGTATGTGTATGCCCAAAATCCCCAGAGGAGACTGGAGGAGAATGGACTGCAGCGTGACCATTCCCCCTGGGGGAGGGGGTAACTTCTCACTTTCTGTCTCTTTGGTGAGCACACATATCCTATATCAAAAATATCTCTTAAACAAAAATATTCCTTTATTGGTATTTATTGTCTGAAGCATGTTTTGACACAAATATACCAAAACAAATTAGACATAATTTGGGGGCTTGAGAAGCTTACCATCTAGTAAGGAAGAAAGATTTCTAAATTATTTTAACACAAGATAATAATATATTGGATAGGATCCATACACAGGATATTATAAAAAGACAAAGTTATGATGAGTTATAGGCTTCTTACAAATTAAAACTGACCTTCCTCTTAAAGGACAAACACAATTAAGGAAATAAAAGATTTTAATTAAATCATTATAGACAGAATAGGATAATAACAACCTTAAAGAGAACTTCCACTCAAGTGCTGAGAATGTAAACAACAGTTTGTGCAAGTCTTTAACACCAAACCAAAGAGATTAGACTTTAGCTGTTGAAGAGTTTTAACAAGGAGAGTGGTGTGGACAAATTTTTATTTTTAAAAAAATCACTCTGCCTTCAAGATGGGGCGTGAATTGGCTAATAAGGTGGAAAGAAAGGGATGCACTGAAGTTGAAAAGTTCTATTAGTTGGCTATTTCAAGTTAATGAAATCGAGAATCTGCATGAACTTGGTATCATATTTTGTAGTGCCAAGTAGAAAATAGTTTTCAGAACAATTTAGATGGTGAGAACAGAAGGATTTTGTAATTAGTTGAATGTGATGGGTAAGGGATAAGATTCGATGATAAACTGTAAAGTTGAAAGCCAAGGTGGATAGTCATGGTTTTTACAAAGCTGTGATATGTGGGAAATGAAATATGAATGAGAAAATTAAAAATTCTTTCAAGAAGAATTTAACTTTTTTTTTGGAGAGGTTTTTGCTATAGGGCGCATGTGCTTGCCAGAAAGACAGAGAGAGACAGAAAGCAAGAAATCAACCCCCAAGAGGGATGGCCACGCCGCAATCTCTTCTCCATTCTCCTCTCAGGATCTTGGACACACACACACATGCCCTGTGTTAGTTTAAGCCACCGGGTCCAGGACTCGAACTGTGGTCAACTACATGAGAATCCAGCGACATAGCCATTACGTAACTGCTGGTCCCTCAAGAAGAATTTTAAATAGTAATATTTCTGTAGTATCTGGTTGGAACTGTGCAGCAAGAAGACACATTACCTTCTGGGGATATCAGGGTTTCATCAGATCTCTTATCCAGTTTCTACATCTAGCATTCTCTGTCCAGTATCTATATTTGTCATACATGCATACTGATAATGAGTCTATTATAAAAGAAAGAAAGAATGATAGCCAATAAGACTAAGACTTAAAGTGAAAAAGAGCAGTAGGCTATGAGTATAAAATACAAGAAATCAGCACAACTTAAGTGATATACAAAAGAGATTCTCATGAGAGAAGCACAGGTGTAGAAGTTAGTTGGTAAGATGATAACTGGTTTCACAGAAGGAAATTAGGATTTTCAAGAAAGTCAAAGAGTTTGTACATTCTTCCACCCACTAATGTCTATTCCTGTAGGACATTATTCCAAGAATATAAATGTGAAAATGTGCTCACTACTTGTTTACTCTTACCAGGGCAATTTTAGTTTGGCACAAAAGCCAGACCACTATGAGTTGTATTTTAAGTGGGAAATGAAGGAGTGGGGACAAACAGTATAGATTACCTTTTCTTTTCATTTATCAAATTATTTTACTTAATTTTATTCATCATTATTATTATTTTTTAATTTGACCAGAGAGAGAGACACACACACACACACACAGAGTGAAGGTGAGAAAGCAAACCACCAAGTTTGGGACTTGAACATTGGCCATGTGGGAGTCCAGCACTTTAACCACCATGCCATCTGCCAGCCCTACCTTTTCTTTTTTCATGTATTACTTTTTCAGAGACATTTTTGCTATAGGGCACATGAGCTTACTGGAGAGACAGAGAGACAGAGAGATTGAAAGCAAGAAATCACCCCCCAGGAGGATGGCCATACTGCAATCCCTTTTCTTTCATTTTCCTCTTGGGATCTTGGGCATGCATGCACATACGCCTGGTGTGAGTTTTGAACTGCTGGGTTCTGGACTCAAACTGCAATAGACTATGTAGGAGTCCAGCAATGTAACATTACACCATCTGCTGGTCCCTAGACTATGTTTTTATGAAGACAGGGTAATAAGGCTGTAACTACAAAGAGGTACAAGCTCAAAATAGACAAATTTAGGATAGGAGCAATCTGAATATGCTTAAGAGAAAAAAATAGAATGATGAAGTTTGAAATATTTAAGTGATAGTGGTAAAACATAAAGTTAGGTCAAAGGAGATAAAAGGAGTTGAGTTTAAGAGCTGAAGGTCAGCCAGAAAAATGTAAGAAAGGTATCTCACATTTGATAACTCATCTTGAGAATAGAGAGGATTCAAGGAATGTCCAATACCACTTTCTGCCACTTTGAATTTTGACGTTAAACAATTTACCAAGTTTGGGACCAGCAGTTAACGTAGTGACTATGTCTCTGAACTCACATGTAGTTGACCGCAGTTCAAGTCCTGGACCCGGTGGCTTAAACTCACATCGGGTGTGTGTGCGTGTGCGTGTGTTCCCAAGATCCCAAGAGAAGAATGGAGGAGAAGGGATTGCAGCGGGGCCATCCCCCCTGGGGGGTGATTTCTCGCTTTCTGTCTCTGTCTTTCTGGCAAATGCATGCACCCTATAGCAAGAAAACCTCTCCAAAAAAAGAAAAAAAAAATTTACCAAGTTGTATTTATCATCTCACCACGTCGGATAAGTAGCTTCAATAAAGTATAAATTTTACAACTAGTACAGATATTAATATTGGAGCCTCACTGCAGCAATACAGCAGTAGTGCAATGTTTTAAGTATTAGAAGCCATATGGAAGACTGGGATTCAGTTCCTGGGTCAACTTGACTGTACCTGGTATATGCGTGTGCCCATGACCCTGGTTGGCGGGGAAAGACTGGGAGACAGGGTGAAAATCATAGTAGTAGATCCTGTTGAAGACGCTTGTCTCTTTCTCTCATATAAGTAAACTTAAATATATGTATATTAATATTCTATTATAAGTAAAGATGGACAAGGTAGTATTGTATGTGTGTGAGAGAGAGAAAGAAAGAGATAGGGAGAAAAGGAGCTATGTAAAAAACCATACACATTTCCTAAAATTTATTACAATTGTTAGTGAGATTTTCTTTCCTTTTGCTCTATAGAATGAGGATGGGAGGTAGACAAAATATGTGCTTCTAGAAATTTCAAAGTTCAACTCAAAATTTATTGACCATTCTAGTTTGTTCAAAGCATGCTACAATGGAAGAGTACTAATGATAATAGGCAGAAACCCAGCCCACTGGAGTTCACAATTTACTAGTGCAGAAAGGTAAATTCATAAATACCTAAAAGGTAAATATATGGTCACTTAAAGTTGCACCTTTTACCTCTATAATAGCAAAAATAGAATCCAGCTATTTTAGAACACCACTCTAAGGTCTGAGATATTTTGGAGCTCTTGAAATGCCATTTCATGTGTAGACACATTTGACATACATTAAAGGAGAAGTAACCTAAGAGATTTGTCAGAGCAGAGAAAGTGTGACTTCCCGGACTGAGGAGTGACGGAAGCCATTGGAATGATTTATTGATAAGTGATAATGTGCAGTTGTAGTTCAAAGAAGGGCAGGATCAGCTTTTATTAATAAAAAATTCCATTCCAAGGGTGTCTTTCATTTTTTTTTTTATTTATTTCAGAGATAAAAATAGGGTGTAGACAGGGAGAATTGCTTTCCTTGAAACAAGAACTTTTACAAAGTGAAAAACTTGAAATTACACCATATATCAGCATGAATAAGATAGCCTAGCATGTTCTACACTTGAAACTTTGGCCTCTTCGTAATATGCCCGGCCCTAGCAGAGCTGTTTGTGCAAAAATAAAGATTATCTTCCTCACATGGTATTCTTTCCTGCTTGGATCTGTGGAAAAAACAAGTTCTTCATTTTCAACTCTAAGATTATTTTTAGATTAGTAAATAGATTATATACTAAGCTCTTCAGCCCAGTTGTAGAATATGTGGGAAAAAATATTTATGTGTATACAAAGAATCTCTTATTCAATATGTCTTCAGAGGTGCTATATTTTTTCCAAAGGAAATTACTACTAAATGTAGAATATTTATTTTTAATATTTATTTATCTATTTTATACAATGACTATACATCATTACTACTTGTAAAGTGAATTTTCCCAACACGAACACACTTCACATCAGCCCAATTGAAGAAACTATATTCATTATCATCAACAGACAATCATACAATTAAACACTTACTCTAACCATATTAATATCTGTAAAATGCCTACATGTACTAAGTAGTTTTAGTTTCAAAATTCTGTATGAAAGAATAGTACTATTTAAAGTAGAATACAACTCTTTTAGAGGATCATACAATCAAAATAATCAAAACAGAAGGCAGAAAGTACCAAAATCAAAAGATTAAAACATTTAATAGAAAAAAAAAGACATATAAAATATGTAAATAAACTCACTATATGTAATTTGCAATATGTCTTCAAAGGTTTTGAAGGCAGCGTTTCTGTTAATCATGAGAATTGTATTTTCTGGATAGAAAGGTGTTCAATGAGAAGCATTCTCACCTCCAAATAGACCTTTCTATCATCTCCAGAAGATAGTTCAATTACAAATCAACAAAGATTGAGAGTAATAGCAACTGCTCTGTGCTCTACAGGACAAATAAATCAGGCTGGACTTATTGGAGAAATGCCTCACCATTCACTTCACACTGATACCCAAATTAGTAAGTTTAATGGCTTGTCATGGATATAGGAGGTGTCAACACAGTGAAGAAGCTGGGAATGGAAATATCAAAAACTCAGGGTCTTATAGAAAATTGGGTCAGATATTTGGGGATCCAGGGACAATGCATACAAACATTGTCTGGCTGAATTTACATCTATGTTGAATTTCAATACTCCTGCTGCAAAATTGTTGCTTTTATTTCTTTTTAGAGCTTTTTGAAATGAATTCAACAAGCCCAAAACAATCTGGATTGTACTTGAGACTTACAGCCATCTTTTTCTGAAATTATCCCAGGTACAAGTACTAACAAAGAAAATCTGTGTCTTAATCCCATTGCTCTCTGTATCTCAACACATTCAAATTCAAATGGGATCTATATTTAAATGTCACACAGATAAATATTTAGGGAGACTGGCTGGCATGCTGAACAAATTTCATAATGTTTAAGGGTGCTTTCCAACAAATTCAAGTGTAAGTTTAAAGATAAAATCGAACATTATGTTCTCTATATCATTGGTATTTGTTTTATCCCTAAGAAAGTGGTAGTAACATGTGAGTATACATTTATGTGCGTATATGCATGCACAAGTGTATTTGTGTGCATTGAAAGGCAGATGTATCTAGTTAATCTAGCTTGAAGTATTATAAGAGTGGAGATTATTAATTTTCTTTCAAATACTTCTGTGCATAAAAACTTTTTATGTAGGAATCAGTAGTTGGCATAATGGTTATGTCATTGGCCTCCCACATAGTGACCATGGCTCAAGTCCCGGACCTGGTGATTAAAACTTGCATGCCCAAAATCCCGAGAGGATAATGAAAAAAAGGGATTGCAGCATGGTCATCCCCACAGGGGATGATTTCTTGCTTTCTGTCTTTCTGGTAAGCACATGCACCCTATAGCAAAAATTGCTTTAGGGAAAAAGAAAAAGAAACATTTTATGTAAGTAGTAGAATAAATCACAACTACTTATCACAGATTATTAAGGGAAGATCTTGTTATCTGCTTCTGTTTACTAGTTTTACTTCATTTCCTAGAGATAATTGAATACCTAAGACTCTAAAGTCATATTCACTTCCTAGTTAGAGAAGGTTAACATAAAAATGTTTTAGCCTGTTCTCCATTGCATAATAACTGAATAGTTGAACCCGGGTGATTGGGAAGAACAGAGAGTTATTTAGCTCACAGTTTTGGAGTTTCAATGTCAAGAGGCTGCAACTGGTGAGGGCTTTCTTGGTGGGGACTTTCTGAAGAGTTTGAGGTGGCACAGGGTATCACATGATGCCATAGAGAGCAAGAGCAGGGCAGAACACTCACGTGTGTCTGTCTCTTTCCTTGTCCTTACAAACCCGTCAAGATCCAATCACAGAGTTTCATCACCCCGATTACCTTAATCCTCTCACATCCCAAAGACTCGACCTCTTAATCCCATAATTGAATTATTTTCACCTCATCAGTGCTTACCAAATTTAAACACAGAAATTCATTTTTTATGAGGTTGGGGATACACATTAAAATCATAGTGAAGATCAAGAAGGCAATGGTGTTGGGAGTGAGAAGAAGGTGAGGATTGGCTATCACATAGCACGTAGGCTGTGCTTACTTCAGAGTTGACTTTTCTTCCCATTACAACATCAAGTATCTGAAACAGGCTTAAGCCAGTTTTTCTGTTCTGGCTGCTGAGCCAAAAGGACAGGAAATCATTACAGGGAAAACATTTCTAGCAAAGGTCACTTTAATAGAAAATTACATCAATCACCTTGAAGAAAAAAAAAATACATTTCAATTGATGTCATCCGTCCGTGGGATAACATCCGTTTTAGTTTCTGACTTGAGTTTTCAAAAGTTAGTCTAACTTTTGGAAAAAGCACATTAAAAATTAACCACGCCTTCAACAGCAATTTTAATCTTTTGAAAGAGAAGATATGGTTATTAGCTATTTCACATTAGAAGCTAAATGGTTACCTACTTAGAAAGAAGAGAGATTTTTTTACATTGTACTCCCAAATGAATGCTAAAAGAAGCAAATCTTTCTGAATAATTATGAAGATCAAGTGTTTACATCTTTAACATAGTTTCATGATTGAAATTTGGCAGATATCTTAAAGATAGTGTATGTATTTTAAGTATATGACATTTACTTCCTGAAAATGTCTTACTTTACTTGTATGTGTGTGTATAAGAATGTAGGAAAAAAGAAAGAAAGGAAAGGATGGAGAGAGGAAAACAAAAAGAGGAAAAGAAAATTTATTAAAAAAAAAAAAAGGGGGGGGGACCAACAGCTAACTGCTAGCTAATGGCTATGTCACTGAACTCCCATGTAGCCGACTGTAGTTTGAGCCCCAGACCCTGTGGCTTAAACTCACGCTGGGCACCTGTGTGTGCATGCTCAAGATCCCGAGAGGAGAATGGAGAAGGGATTGTGGCATGGCTATCCCCACTGAAGGGTGATTTCTCGCTTTCTATCTCTCTGTCTCTCTCTGTCTTTCTGGCAAGCGCATGCACCCTGTAGTAAAAACCTCTCCAAAAAAAGAAAGAAAAGAAAAAAGAAAACAAATGACAGTTATGAATGTTGTGATTGTTTCTGATTTTCTGTCAAGGCTGCAAGAATGGTTACATGGCATCTGCTGGCCCAAAACAATCTGGATTGTACTTGAGACTTACAGCCATCTTTTTCTGAAATTATCCCAGGTACAAGTACTAACAAAGAAAATCTGTGTCTTAATCCCATTGCTCTCTGTATCTCAACACATTCAAATTCAAATGGGATCTATATTTAAATGTCACACAGATAAATATTTAGGGAGACTGGCTGGCATGCTGAACAAATTTCATAATGTTTAAGGGTGCTTTCCAACAAATTCAAGTGTAAGTTTAAAGATAAAATCGAACATTATGTTCTCTATATCATTGGTATTTGTTTTATCCCTAAGAAAGTGGTAGTAACATGTGAGTATACATTTATGTGCGTATATGCATGCACAAGTGTATTTGTGTGCATTGAAAGGCAGATGTATCTAGTTAATCTAGCTTGAAGTATTATAAGAGTGGAGATTATTAATTTTCTTTCAAATACTTCTGTGCATAAAAACTTTTTATGTAGGAATCAGTAGTTGGCATAATGGTTATGTCATTGGCCTCCCACATAGTGACCATGGCTCAAGTCCCGGACCTGGTGATTAAAACTTGCATGCCCAAAATCCCGAGAGGATAATGAAAAAAAGGGATTGCAGCATGGTCATCCCCACAGGGGATGATTTCTTGCTTTCTGTCTTTCTGGTAAGCACATGCACCCTATAGCAAAAATTGCTTTAGGGAAAAAGAAAAAGAAACATTTTATGTAAGTAGTAGAATAAATCACAACTACTTATCACAGATTATTAAGGGAAGATCTTGTTATCTGCTTCTGTTTACTAGTTTTACTTCATTTCCTAGAGATAATTGAATACCTAAGACTCTAAAGTCATATTCACTTCCTAGTTAGAGAAGGTTAACATAAAAATGTTTTAGCCTGTTCTCCATTGCATAATAACTGAATAGTTGAACCCGGGTGATTGGGAAGAACAGAGAGTTATTTAGCTCACAGTTTTGGAGTTTCAATGTCAAGAGGCTGCAACTGGTGAGGGCTTTCTTGGTGGGGACTTTCTGAAGAGTTTGAGGTGGCACAGGGTATCACATGATGCCATAGAGAGCAAGAGCAGGGCAGAACACTCACGTGTGTCTGTCTCTTTCCTTGTCCTTACAAACCCGTCAAGATCCAATCACAGAGTTTCATCACCCCGATTACCTTAATCCTCTCACATCCCAAAGACTCGACCTCTTAATCCCATAATTGAATTATTTTCACCTCATCAGTGCTTACCAAATTTAAACACAGAAATTCATTTTTTATGAGGTTGGGGATACACATTAAAATCATAGTGAAGATCAAGAAGGCAATGGTGTTGGGAGTGAGAAGAAGGTGAGGATTGGCTATCACATAGCACGTAGGCTGTGCTTACTTCAGAGTTGACTTTTCTTCCCATTACAACATCAAGTATCTGAAACAGGCTTAAGCCAGTTTTTCTGTTCTGGCTGCTGAGCCAAAAGGACAGGAAATCATTACAGGGAAAACATTTCTAGCAAAGGTCACTTTAATAGAAAATTACATCAATCACCTTGAAGAAAAAAAAAATACATTTCAATTGATGTCATCCGTCCGTGGGATAACATCCGTTTTAGTTTCTGACTTGAGTTTTCAAAAGTTAGTCTAACTTTTGGAAAAAGCACATTAAAAATTAACCACGCCTTCAACAGCAATTTTAATCTTTTGAAAGAGAAGATATGGTTATTAGCTATTTCACATTAGAAGCTAAATGGTTACCTACTTAGAAAGAAGAGAGATTTTTTTACATTGTACTCCCAAATGAATGCTAAAAGAAGCAAATCTTTCTGAATAATTATGAAGATCAAGTGTTTACATCTTTAACATAGTTTCATGATTGAAATTTGGCAGATATCTTAAAGATAGTGTATGTATTTTAAGTATATGACATTTACTTCCTGAAAATGTCTTACTTTACTTGTATGTGTGTGTATAAGAATGTAGGAAAAAAGAAAGAAAGGAAAGGATGGAGAGAGGAAAACAAAAAGAGGAAAAGAAAATTTATTAAAAAAAAAAAAAGGGGGGGGGACCAACAGCTAACTGCTAGCTAATGGCTATGTCACTGAACTCCCATGTAGCCGACTGTAGTTTGAGCCCCAGACCCTGTGGCTTAAACTCACGCTGGGCACCTGTGTGTGAATGCTCAAGATCCCGAGAGGAGAATGGAGAAGGGATTGTGGCATGGCTATCCCCACTGAAGGGTTATTTCTCAGTTTGTATCTCTCTGTCTCTCTCTGTCTTTCTGGCAAGCGCATGCACCCTGTAGTAAAAACCTCTCCAAAAAAAGAAAGAAAAGAAAAAAGAAAACAAATGACAGTTATGAATGTTGTGATTGTTTCTGATTTTCTGTCAAGGCTGCAAGAATGGTTACATGGCATCTGCTGGCCTGAAATGCCCACAGTTAAGTCAGGTCATTTTCCCCATTCATTCTCTTAATTGTTTCTGATTCTATACAGTGACTAAAATGGTTTCTCAATCATCTCTCTCTCTCTCTCTCTCTCTCTCTTTAGAGGTTTTTGCTATAGGGCATGTGTTCTTGTCAGAAAGACAGACTGAGACAGAAAGACAGAAAGTAAGAAATCACTCCCCAGGGGGGATGACCACACCACAATCCCTTCTCCTCCATTCTCCTCTCAGGATCTTCAGCATGCATACACACACTCCCGGTGTGAGTTTAAGCCACTGGGTCCAAGGCTCGAACCATGGTCAACTACATGGGAATCCAGTGACACAGCCATTATGCCAACTGCTGGTCCCTCGATATCTCTTTTAAAGAGTAGATAGAACATTTAAGTTGATATCAACTATAAATATGCCCATTATATACACAAACAATTACAAATCGTTATCTCTAAATGGTCAAACTTAAAAGTCTGAGTGCCCCTGGCTCTCAGACTACACATATATTTCTGGTCTCTGATCCTTCCCATTCTTTACAGTCAACTAAAACGCAAAGTTCCAGATTTGCTTGCACTCCAAGAATGCTGCCCATAAGGTCTGTTGGTTCTCAGACTAGCAGCATTAGCATCACTTCCAAAGGGTTCATTTTAGATTCACTGAGTCAAAAGCTCTAGCCCAACAAATCTGTATTAGCAAAGCTATCCAAGAAATTTGAATGCACATTAAAGTCTGAACAATCACTGCCCTATGGGAATAAAATAGAGAATAAGTCCCATATTCTCCTCTACCCAAAGCCCTGAGCCCTGGATCTGATGAAAATTGTTCTCTGACAAAATGTACTGTAAAGAAGTTCTAGGGCTCACTTAAAAGTTCTATTTTAGTTTCATAGGCTGCTTTTGTTTCCTAAGTCCATGTTCAGAAAGGCTATTGGCCTTCAGAAGCTTGTCTTATTAGACCAGAAAAGATTTGTTCCATGGAGTAAGTCTACCTTTTACAGTGATCTGGAAGCACATAAATCATCTGACAGAATACAAACCAAGCTGGTGTGCTGTTTGCTTAGAATAACTCACACTGTTTATTGATAGCCTTACCCAGATAAACCACATTCAGGAAAGAAGAGGTAAAATGAAACAGCTTGTATAGTGTTGTCCCAAGCATGGTCTGAGTCCATTTCTCACCACATGGGGGCATGAAGGCAATTGGTAATAATAACCACAATTTCTTTTCTTTTCTTTCTTTCTTTCTTTTTTCTTTTTTTTTTTTAGAGAGATTTTTTTCTATAGCACACAGACACTTGCCTGAGAGACAGCAAGAAATCACTCCGTGAGGGGAGGGCTATGCCACAACCCGTTTTCCTCCAGTCTCCTCTTGGGATTTTAGGCACACATGTACATGAGCCTGGAGTGAGCTTTCAGTCTCTGGGTCTGGGACTTGAACCACGGTCAACTACTATGTCTAATGACGTAACCATTAAGCCATCTGCTGGTTTCAATAACTACAATTTCTTAGAATTTAGTGGTCAGTGATCTCCAATGGCAACAGCTTTCTGATAGTTTCCTTTATTAGTAAACTTCTTTTTTAATTGAAAGTTTCATTTCCACCCTATCCCATTTATGGAGAGGTTTATAAAAGCCTACATTTTATGAGTTTTATAAATCTTACTCAAAAGGTCTTGTCAATATTTTTTTTAGGTCTCTTTTTTGAATTTTTATACTTTAACATAAATAATGGTTTTTCTGCTGTGTTATTTTAGGTCAGAAAGCCAGTACACCAAAAAGTCTTATCAGAACAGTAGGGGACCAGCGGTTAGTGTAATGGCTATGTCGCTGGACTCCCATGCAGTCGACCGTGGTTTGAGTCCCAGACCCGGCGGCTTAAATTCACGACGGGTACGTGTGCATGTGTGCCCAAGATACCAGGAGGAGAATGGAGGAAAAGGGATTGCAGCATGGCCATCCCCCCTGGGGGGTGATTTCTCGCTTTCTATCTCTCTGTCTCTCTCTGTCTTTCTGGTGAGCGCACGTGCCCTGTAGCGAAAACCTCTCAAAAATAAATAAATAAATAAAAAAGAACAGTAGTATATCCAACAAAAGAAAATTTTTCATTCAAGTAATTTTTATCCATATTATATAAGGGTAAGGGTGAAAAATGCTGTTGATAAATCTCAATGCTGAAGAGTTACTGTAATATATGCTTTGGTGTGACTGTATTGGTTTCTCTGGAGATTTTGAATACACTTCAGTTTGTCAAGTTGAGCAATATTATTTCCAAAGCTAATTTCTAATATTAATTATTTTTACAGTACTTGGGAAGGAAACAAAACATTTGACTTTCAAACAAAATGGAAATTCCACTTTGGGAGCCAAAAGAAATGGAGAGCATGGTTTCCTTTTCTCTTGGTGTCTGATCTAATGTCATCTTTATTTCAACTACTGGTAAGGAACGGAATTATGAGGAGTTGCTATATCTTCTCATCTAGACTTCTTTTCAACTAGCAAACATCTCAAGATTTTGCAAAGATAGTTCCTTCCAAGTATGTAAATATGGTGTTTAAAAGTTCATTCTTACATGTTTCAGGATGGGACATTGATTCTTGGGTGGTTAAGGGTTGTTCAATTTACAGATTCTTTTCAAAGCTCCTAAAAATCCAAATATATAAGGCAGAGATTTAAAAAAAATAGTGTTTATGAATGTTGGACCTCTCTATACAACTGAACAGGCAGCTGAAGACCTCAACCCATAGGTAGATTGGGATGACTACCCTGCCTGGTGATTCACGTATAAGTAAGCTATCATCAGGGTTTGGGTTCAGGGAAGCTCTGTTTCCAATCCTGGAAATACATCATAAATGTTGGATTATGTCCTTTAACAATTTAGGAAACTCTTTTCTGGAAAAGAGGCTTACTAAAAAATTCTAGTGCACCAGTCATGTCAAAACTGCTATGAGAATGACACAGTGTTGTCCCTTCATGAAAGAGAATGCTACCAACCTGACCCACCAAAAAGGTCTTAGCAGATACCAATGTTCAGTGAGGCTTTGCACTAATCCCAGCATGATTTTGAAATGTCAAGGGGAAACTGTCTTCTGCTTGGAAAAAGACTATATCCTTTGCTTTTCTTCTTTTCTGAATATCCTTTTCTTATATGCTCACTCAGAAGAATCACATTTTAAAAAGGAAATTCACATGGTCAGCAGGTGGTATGGAGGTTAAGGTGACTGGATCCCACATGACCAACTCTGAGGATTGAATCCCATACCTTACAGCTTGCAACAACCTGAGTGTATTTGTGCATGCCCAAAATCCCAAGAGGAGAATGGAGGAAAAGGGACTGCAGCATGGCCAGCCTCCTAGGGAATTATTTATCACTTTCCCTCTCTCTCTTCCTTTCTCTCTTTGTTTCTCTGGAGAGTGTAACATGCCCTACAACAAAACTTAAAAAAAAAGAAAAAAGAAATTCAAGAGAACAGACTTGCTACATATTGTCATGTCCCTACTTAGAAACAATTTGAAAGTTACAAAAAAATTACGATTACTCAATAATCCTAGTTTGGTTGGATTTGAAAATACTATCCATTCCCCTGTATAATTTCCCTTTTGTTCCCTCCCATTTTGGCAGTAAACTGGCTCTGCTCCACATGGCTTTAGGATATACATGTGACAAGTCAAAAGGCTGAAGTAGCATTTTACAGTTCTTAACTTTTGTTTCTAAAATTTCAGGACGTAACAGAAGTACTACAAGGAGATAGGTTAGTGGTTAAAGGTGAACTCCAGAGTCAGCAAGTCTTCACTCAAAGTCACAACTTTCACTTTGCCACGTAATAGATGTATGACCTTGAAAAAATATCATTTAACCCTATTCCTCAGGTTTTCATCTACTAAATGTAAATAACAATTATATACATATATATATATATATACACACACACATATATATATCATAAAGATTTATTTAATATTCAGTGAGATTTTATATGAGAAGAAATTAAATAATTATTTAAAACTGTAATGATAGTAATTGACATTTATTGTCTAGACACAGTTCTAACATATATATACTCCTGACTCATCTTTTATATATGGGGACCCCAGGCTATCATATTATACCATCACTACTGCCAGCACCACCATCATCCTTATAGACATAGGAGACAATGACATACCACGGTTGACTTGCTGTAGGTCTGATGGATTTCAGCATGATCAGATGACTCATTGTATTCTGCAAGTTGAGTTGAATGCTTTTAAATGTTTCTTTATTTGCCTTGAACCATTGCTACCTGAGCCTTGTGCTCCTTATGGTGATTTGTAGAACCCAAGACGGGAACCAGCAGATGGCGTAAAGGTTACATCATTGGACTCCCACATGGCTGACCACAGTTCGAGTTCCAGACTCGGGCACTTGAAACTCACGCTGGGCGCATGTGAGTGCGTGCCCAAAATCCTGAGCGGAGAATAGAGGAGAAGGCATTGTGACATGGCCATCACCCTCGGTGGGGGGAAGAGTGATTTCTCACTTTCTTTCTTTCTGTCTCTCTCTTGAGCAAGCACATGCACCCTGTAGCAAAAAACTCTCTAAAAGAAAAAAGAACACAAGGAAAAATTCTAACTCTGCTTTTGTCATATCACTATCAAGATCAAGAGGATCATGGAAATAAACTCTAGTCACCATCAAGTCATAGGGAGTATGAGAAGTTTAATGTTAGTGAGAGAAAAAGAATAAGAATTGAATGCTGAATGCATTAATCTAATCTACCATAATAGTCTAACAGAGAAATCAGGTATGCAAAGTGGTATTAAAATATAATATAATGGAATCACATTTATGGTGAATGTTAGAATATAAAATCACTGAGTCATAAGAATATTTTAGAAAGGCAGCTTAGGGTTGGCTCTGTGACTTAGTGTTTGGGGCAGAGATTTGAACAGACCCCTGAGGCTTCAGAAACATGTGAGTGTGTGCCCCAAATCCCCCAAAATGGGAGAAATAGAGGAGAGGTGATTGTTGTGGTGACCATTTCCCATGAGGGTGCTTTTTCTTCTCCCCCTTTCTCTGTCTCTCTGGTGAGGGTACACATCCTCTGGCAGAAGCAAATAAATAGATAAAGACAGCTTATCGAAGACTGAATTTTTCACTGAATCTAATTCATTCAGGTTGGAACAATCACTGCTTGACATGTGTGTTGGTGCTTGTCGAATGAATTCAGTATAGTGGTAAGATCTCACTTTCTAGAGGAAGGTTATTAAAAACACTGATGAGGGACCAGCAGTTAATGTAATGGCTATGTCACTGGACTCCCATGTAGTTGACCGTGGTTGTAGTCCCAGACCCGGTGGCTTAAACTCACGCCTGGCGCATGTGCGTGTGTGCCCAAGATCCCGAGAGGAGAATGGAGGAGAAAGGATTATGGTGTGGCCATCCCCCCTGGGGGGTGATTTCTGGCTTTCTGTCTGTCTCTGTCTTTCTGGCGTGCACACATGCTCTATAGCCAAAAGAAATCTCTAGGGGAAAAAAAAAAAAAACACTGATGGAACCAGTGTAGAAACTCATGGGTACTTAGAGCATTTACTTCAAATGAAACAGAATATGACTGGGAGCTATGAAATCACCCTCTACTTACAAACCTCTCTCATTCTTTCTTTTGCTCCTCCTCCCCAACACCCCATTCCTGCACATTTAGTTTAATTTGTAGTATTTCTCTACACATCTAGTTAAATCTGTAATATTAAATGCATGTCTAATGCAATTGCTAGAGGAGCATACTGGGAGGAGCACTAATTATGAACCAATCTACAAATCCTCCTTGGAAGAGAAAAAGCCTGTGGATACCTTATGAATGAATACCTGCAATGGTTAGCATAAACTAAGCTAAAGCTTAAAAAACTAGTTGGGATTTAAATAGAGATATGAGGGAAGGGTATCACAGGTAGAGAGAACAGAGAGCAAATGCACAGAGGGAGGAAAATGAAATAACTGAGACTAATCTCAATTCATAATAAGCTAAAGAATAAGAGTCAAGAATCAATTATCAGGGGTTTATTTTTACTGAAATATGTAACATCATTCAGAGCTGATATTTACAATAGTACAATGCTATTAGCAAAGAAATTTGTTTAAACAATCATTAGGCCAAATTCTCATATATTTTCATATTAACAGTTTTAACTGGTTTAGGATATTATTTTAAAAATAGCACCCCCATTTAAAAAATATACTTGGAGGGGCTGGCAGGTGGAATGGTAGCTAGCAATGCTGGACTCCCACATGGCTTACTATGGTTCAAGTCCTGGGACCAGACAGCTTTCTTTCTTATTTTCCCTCTCTCTCTCTCTCTCCCTCTCTCTCTCTCTGTTCTTCTCTGGTCAAATATAAATAAATAAATAAATAAATAAATAAATAAATAAATAAATAAATAAATAAATAAATAAATAAATAAATAAATAAATAAATAAATAAATAAATAAATAAATAAATAAATAAATAAATAAATGTTAAATAAAATCATTCTTAAAAAAAAATACTTGGAATCATCGTAAAACCTGAAAGGTGGGACCAGCAGTTGGCATAAAGGCTATGTGGCTGGACTCCCATGTAGTCGACCACAGTTCGAGTCCTGGAAATGGTGGCTTAAATTCATGCTGGGCGTGTATGCATGTGTGCCCAAGATCCCAAGAGGACAATGGAGGAGAAGGAATTGTAGCGTTGCCATCCCCCCTGGAGGGTGATTTCTCACTTTCTGTCTCTCTGTCTCTCTGTGTCTTTCTGGCAAGCACAAGTGCCCTATAAAAAAAAACCTTTCAAAAAAAAAAAAAAAAAAAACCTGAAGAGACATCATCTATTTCAGTTACAAGTACACAAGTACATTTATTCAACAACAGGTAACATTAAAACATAAACTGACACTTTGGGTAAAAATAAAGTTTAAAATGATGGAGGAAAAAATGGTGGCATTAAGGTTATAAACTATGAGTTCACTTGTAGAAATCTACAGTTACTATTTTGTCATTGCACAAAAATAAAGGGCTTCTTGACCATTACTCAAACTGAGGTATATAAAGAAAAGCCAATTTCTCTACATAATTTGCACTTTACCTAAAATGTAGATATAACTGCATTTCCTGAGTTTTCAGGGTGAATAATAATTTCAAAAAGTTCAAAAATTGAATTTGTTCAAGCATGAGGGTAGATATCACGGACTATTAAAATATATCTAAGTGCTATGAATAAAATACTACATAAAGCTTGTTACTGGAAATGTAATAAATACCTTACTGTGTATGTCTTTTTTATGATTTGTAGGGCTGTTTAGTAAATTTAACTTTTTACATCTCAACATCTTGAAAGGAAAATTCATTACTCTCATTGTCTTTATCCTACAGTAATTATTAATCAGACAGCACAAGACAGATTTCCATTATAATCATCCAATATTTACTGAGCTCCTAGAGTCTACATGGCAATATATGATTGGTGTTTAGAAAGCAAGCATTTCTTCAATTCATATCATACTTTTTTTTTATACACATGCCTCTTTCGAAATTTCAGTCTGATTTTGTGATATTGAGGTCAAGTCTTTCTAAAACTCAACATACTATGTAGGTAATGTCACTTTATTGCATAAGTTCAATTCTTTTGCATCTAGAGCACATGTAATAGCATAGGAACTCAAAACTGAGCACTTAAAATTCAAAAATGTTTATTTGGAAGCTAATATGTGGCCAGGGAAGACATTAGGTGCTAGAATGTGTAACATAAAGTTCCAGACTATAACTTAAAGGAGCCAAAAAAAAGGAAAGAAAATGTGGTCATAATGTGTAATAAATCATCATAAGGTAATTTGAGATATGTTAATTAAACAAGGCAGACACAGGAATCTGAATCCACAGCTGGGCATGTTGCTTCCAAAATTACAGTTAGTTACAGACTGCTCCACCAGGCTGTATCATAGAATTTTGTATTTTGTATTTGATTTTTAATTTAAATTTGCCAGAGGACATGTGTGTTACCTGAAGAGACAGAGAAAGAGAGAGAGGGAATGCAAGAAAGCACATCCTTCACCACCCCCAACCCAGGTATGGTCATGCTGCAATCTTCTCCTCCATCTCTCCTTTTGGAATTTCGGGCATACATGCACTCATACCCAGGGTGTTTTTCTAGTCTCCAGGTCTGAGACTTAAACTACCCAGTTAGCCAGGTAGCATCTAGCCTCCTTAACCATCAGGCCATGGACTGACCAAGAATTTTGTTTTCAATAGGATTTATGGGTTGACAAGTGGTGGAGAAAGATGTAGTCTCCTAAGAAGCTAATGAATTTCACTTATAGATTTATAACCAAAACGGAATATCCGTTTTCTTTTCCTCATAATATCTCAGCAAGAGATGATAAAGTAATATTGTAAAAATCCAATCATGAAGCAAGGCGGAAAGCTCACACTAGCTATGAGATTCATCTGCCCTAGTAAGGTCTTGGGAAATTGCTATATGGAGCATGTTCTTCCCCAGGCAATTGGGCTACTGTTCTTGTGAATTTATAATTAAACACAATGAAATCATTCCAGACAAGCAAATTTAGAATTATTTGCATGCACTCCCCTCTTGTTTTGGAGTCTCCTCTGTAGTCTCAGATTGGGGTTAATTACTGATGATTTCTCCCTTTGTATTCATAATTTTTCTCTGGCAGTTTCACACTGTTATTATTGGTACTTTCTTTTGTCCTGCTTAATTAAATGCTGAAAAGCTTCCAGTTGATTTCGCAGTCTGCTGAGGTAGCTGTATAATTTGCAATCTAAATAAAGTGCTCAGCATTGACTCAACCCTCAAGACCCACTCTCTTGCAGGCAGTGTGTATGGGATGAGTTTGTTGTTTTATTTATCTACGATTAAAAACAAACAAACAGACATCACTGGCTTCATACAGACTTTACTATTCTTCAAATAAGATCTTAATTCTTGGGTTTTGGTTTTCTGTGCATTTTCTATAATTCATTCAGTACTGAGTCTAATTGCCATTGTCATATTGAGTCACCCATGTAAGAGAAATAAAAAGCAGCTCTATTCCCATGACAGGCCCAAAGCAGCAGGCAGCTGCATGCGTGAAACAGTGGGGATTGGCTCTATGTCACCAGGGAAAATGGCTCCTTTGCATCATGACAGGATCTCAGTGTTTGCATGTAAGAGTCAGTGCCCTAAGAAGGCAGCTTAACTCACAGAAACACATTTCTGTAAGGTCAGCTCCAGAAATGGCATTTCTCATTTTTTAAAAAGGGAGTAAAAATTAGAATACTAAGCATCACTTAGTGGGCATTTGTGAAACAAATCACAGTGCATGTACTCAAACACACTTGCATTATTTTATTACATAACCACAGTCCTGGGATAACATTATTGGGAATATGAAAGTCTATTGCCATAGCATACAGCTATGAAATACATGTGTGGCAGTACTGTGGCTTTCTGACCACTTTGGGATCTGTAATGAACAATTTAAGGCTAATTAAAATAATAAAATGAAACCCACAATTCCCATTTCCATTCAGAAGAGTCACTGAAGGAATAATCAGAAACTATATTTTTCTACAAACACATTCTACAAATAAGGCCTACTGCTGGTTACTCTCCACCAACCATTTTAATCCAAAGAGTTTTGTTCAAGAGCTGTTTTATGATGGTGAGAAGGGTTCTAATATAATGCAGCAACTGCTACTGCTTACAGAGCATATCATTGGCTTGAAACGCATGCAAGAAGTTAAAGGAAATTGACTATTAGGATGGGTTGCAGAGTGGGAGTCAGCAATTCTTTCAATGCAAATATAATCATCTCCAAATCTATTTGATCTTTAATATGACCACACAGGGGTCTTTGAAAAGTTCTGTGAAGCTCCCTTCAGTTTTTCTGCAAGGTTAAAACAATCATCTAATATCACCTAGTAAGTACTGAGCACTTTTGTTGATCTCAGGCACATCAGACATTACAAAAGAAGAAAATGCAAAAAAATAGAAGACTTTCTTTAGGCCTTCAAATAGGTTATAATTGAGTTTGATGGCAGAAGAAAGTAGTGACAAATATATATATATAAAATGCATTTGATTGAAATAGCACATTTCATAACAAAAATACAGATTTGTAATGATTAAATAATAGGAGTCACTGGAGCTTAAAGTTACCAAGAGAGGGTGAAATCTTTTGTGTGGTCCATAGACCAGCAAAACCAGTATTATCTGGGAGCTTGTTAAAACATCAGAATCTCATGGCATGTATCAGATTTGCTATATCGAAAATTGGATTTAACAAGATTTCAGGTATTTTGTTAAAATTTGAGAAACACTCAACTAAACTACAGTAATACCCCTTTATCCATGTTTTTTTTCTTTCTGTGGCTTTAATTACCTGATGTCACCCACTGTCTATACAGGTGTCATGACTTGTCATGACTTGAATATCCAGGATCACAAATAACCAGAAGCAGATGATCCTCCTTTTGACATCTTATCAGAAGGTCAATAGTAGCCCAACGCCATGTCACAATACCTGTCATTCATTTCACATCATTATTTAGGCGCTTTATCATTTGAAGTCATCGCAAGATGAAGAAGGGTAAACATAGCAAAATAATATGTTTTGAGTGCATTTATGTTTGTGTGTGTAGTGTGATTTTTTTTTTTTAGATAGGTCTTGTTATATTATGACCCTCCTGCCTCAACCCCTTAAGTAGCTGGGACTATGCAAGTAGCATGTGCCACAGCATCTGGCTTCATCTTCTTTTAATTTGCCAGAGAGCAGGTGCACTCATCAGAGAGAGAGAGAGTGAGAGAGAAAAAGTGAGAGAGAATGCACCCCCCCCAGGGGCATGGTCACATCACGATCCTCTCTCTTGCTCCTCTTGGGATGTTAGGCATGCATAAACACCAATGTGTTTCTCATGCCACCAGGTCCAGTACTCTTAACCACGCAGGTGACCCAGTGGGTTCCAGCTGCCTGAACCACCATACCATGGGCTGGCCTTCACCTAGCTTCTTTAGGAAAGGACAGGAATCTAACCCAGAGCCTCCCATGGGACTAAGCCTATCAAGCAGCAGCATTCAGCATACACTACTTTGGCTGTGCCAGTAAGATACTTTGAGAGAAAGAGAGAGAGAAAAACCTCATTTACATAACTATTACAATATGTAGTTATTTTTTAAAGAGGGTTTTGCTGTACGGTGTGTGAGCTCACCAGAAAGACAGAGAGACAAAAAGACAGAAAGTGAGAAATCCCCCCCCCACCAAGTGGGGATGGCCATGCCACAATCCTTTCTCCTCCATTTTCCTTCTGGGATATTGGGTACACATGCATATGCACCTGGCATGAATTTAAGCCACTGGGTCTGGGAGTCAAACCACAGTTGACTACATGGGAGTCCAGCTTTATAACCATTATGCCAACTACTATTCCCAACAGTATGTAGTTATAATTCATCAATTTTATTATTAGTTATTGTTGTCAGTCTCTTACTGTGAATAATTTCTAAATTAAACTTTATCACAGGTATTTTTGTTAAGAAAAAAATATAGTGTCAACAGGATTCAGTATTATAAGTAGTTGCAGGCATCCACTGGGGGTCTTATTGCATCTTGTGTAGAGAAAGTATGGGGATGGGGGCAAGGAGAAACTACTGCATAAAGTTCAGAAGGGTGAGAATCCTATCTATATACCTTAGTGACCAGCATCCCAGCACTTATATGTGATCAATCAATATTTGTTGAAGAATATGATGTATTCCATTGCAAACCACAGAGAGTATAAAGGGAATCAAGGGTATGCATTAAGATAAAAAGGATATTCATATTTTTAAAACATCCAGAAAACCCTCACTTTGACCTAAAAAGAATAATATTTAGATTAATCAGAGGAATCTTTTTATTTAAAAACATCCCCTGAATTATGGAGGGTGATATTTAAAATGTCATTTAAAGAAAAGATATTTTTATCCATTATTCTCTACTAAATAACTGAAATTACATGTAATATTTTTAATAAAAAGTTGTCTTTTGGTATGCATCTTAAAAATGGACAAATTATAAAGTTATGACTTCAGAACCTAAAATAGACTTTGTAAATATTTTTCTTTTATTTAATTATTCTTTATTGATAAAATTCTATAAAAATGATTTTTATATTAAACTCTTAAAATGAAATTAAGGAAAACACATGACAGCCTTTACTATTCCTATATATTGACTAAATGAAAAGTTAGAACTTTATAACATAAGGAATGTAATCAAACAGGCTTTAAAAAACATGTCTGTCTAATTTTTATTATCAGGTTTTTATAACTGGGTATAACTTTGCAATTTTTTAAATGTTGAACAATTCCAATACAAAAATCAATATAAAGCATAGGAAACATTAAACCTTCCTGTGGGTCTCTGAGTTATATTTTGAACCAGGAAAAGGCTTATCTAGAAGAGTGGCCCTCAACCATGACAGCCTGATAGTTTATCAAAATTCCCAAGGGGCAGGCTACACCCAGTCTTTTTAAATCAGAATTTCTAGGTGCAAAAGTTTAACATTGTTAGATGAAGAAGGTCAGGTTAGGAGGTCAGAGTATATTGTTCAGCCCTTTATAATTTATATCTACATTTAAAATTTGCATTTTCACTATAGACATATTTTCTTATCAGTATTCATGTTTCATAGTAACATCACTGGCATAAGTTATACAAGTACTTGGACGGAGAACAAAGAAAAAACTCATTATGATACAATTTGAAATCAATCCACACTTTATTTCTGTTTACTCTTCAAGACAAAGAGGGCAAAGGGCATTTTGGTCTTCATAAAATTGTAATTCTGAGTCCTGTTCCTGATTCCAGACTCTAGAAGGCAGATGCGGAGTTGATGAATGTGGGGCTTGCAGATCCTTTGCCAGTACCTTCCCTGTCTACTTTACTCACTCCATTTTATGACTTTATTTCTATAGTCATTTTCACTGGGACAGCAGCTTAGTGTGTTGTCATAATCAGTCCATTTAATCAGGAATCAACACTTTCAGGGAATAATAATTATACTTAGTAATAGAATTGTAGTTGTTGTTTCTAATTTATTTATTACTATTTACCAAATGCTTATTGAAGATTTACCATGTGTCTGCCCCTGTTTCATGCATTAGAATATGACTGCAAAAATGTCAGATGTGGTCCATGTAGTAAAGGAGTATTACTCCAGTCGCAGGACACAGACAATATACAGCACCAAAATAAGATAATTTCAGATGATCTTATTTATAAGATTATATAGTAGTGGTAAGTACTATAGAAAAAAAATAGGCTGATATGATACTCAGTGATAGGATAAGGCAACCAACTGGGGAAGGCCTCTTTAAGAAAGTAATATATGAGCTAAAATTGAATAATAAGGGGTCATACATGGGAAGGTTTGGAAAAGAGTATTCCAGGTGAAAGCATGCTATCACAAAAGCTATAGAGTAGGCATGACCTTGGTTTCATCGTAGAAGAATGAAAGCTCCAAGGGCTGACCCTGTAGAACCATAGTTAACTCCTACACATAGGATCCAGATCCCACACAGCCAATCTCAGTTTGAATCCCTGGCTGGTGGCTTGAAAAACATTCTTGGTTCAGTGTGTGCATGCTCACAATCCTGAAAACATGAAGAAATAGAGGCAAAGGGATTTTGATATGATTATGTCTCATTGGGGGATGCTTTCTGTCTCTTGGAGAGAAAGCATATGTGCCTTCTGGCAATTAAAAAATAATAATAATTAAAAGAAGAATGACGGCCTTTGTGCCCAGATAGTATGAGCAAGTGTTTGAAGAATGAGATATAAAATATGAGGGCTGGTTGATGGTGCAACCCTAGTTCACTGTTCAAGTGATGCTGGATCCATGTGGAAGATGGTGACTTTGAGTTCTATAGTCACTTCTACACACCAGGCAGGCAGCAGAACCATAATCCTGGCTAGCTGGGGAGGCTGGGAGCAGGAAATGAAGAATCCTATTAAAGGTGCTTGTTTCTCTCTCTTTCTCCTTGTCTCTCATTCTCTTGAAAAAAAGTAAACTTTAAAAAAAGAGTATCAAGTACAAGAGGATAAGTAAAGATAATATGATGAACCACCTTAGGAGTTTGAAAGTGTGGTCTTGCACATTAATTAAGGTGAGAAGTCATGCAATTTAAGCATTTTCAGGGAGGTGGGGTAGGAAAAGGATTGGAAAAATTAAGCAGTAGATAACAAGTCTTGGATATAATGAATATCTGGGAATCTCTTGATTTTATTATTGATATTTTATGTAAATAATTCCCATTATAAATATTTTTTGTTTGATGTTGCCTTTTCTTGGGGTACAATCTTAAAATAAAATATCTAATATGACACTTCTAAAATGTACTTAAATTTCTACTTCTGGTAGTAAAAATAAATGACAGATCCAAAGGAGGTGGCATACTCCTCAGTGTACTGGACTGCAAGGCTGGAAGCTACACAACTGACCATGGGTTCAGATTTCCAGACTGAACTGAAAACATGCTGGGCCTGTGAAGAGCCTAAATCTCGGCAAGCTAGAAGGACAAGGAAAGAGAATTGAAGCATAATGAGACCTGCTTCTCTCGCTCCTGATTTTGTCTGTTTCTCTCTCTCATGTCATGTGCACGTGTAAATAAAAAATTTAATATTTAAAATAAATAAATGACAAAGAGAAAAATATAATAACCAAACCATTCCTAGCAAAGTGTTGGGATTTAAATCTGAAGATTTATGCTTATGAAAATGTCCGGTAAGAGTAATGTGCAGGAAAGTTGTGAGAATTTGTAGATTAAGACAGTATGAGGCAACAATCTGGGATTAAATCATCCCACTAACTCACTCAAACCACAGAAAAAGACAAACCTGTCAACAGTTTGAGCAGCGAAGACTGACTTAAGTGAACCATTTTCAGAGTGGGGGTGTGGGTAGCCTGAGTATGTCTTTTGAGGAGCTCAGCTTTCCAAATTCACAGGGAGGTAGGGCAGAAATATATAAAACAAAGAGAACACAGGGATCCAGAGGATGGCTCTTGAGCTTTCAGTGATTAAAAGTTAGTTTATGTAAGTGCTTTCCTTGAATTATTTCTAAACCTTCATTAAAATATTGGAATGTTGGGACCAGCAGATGGCACAATGTGTTATGTTGCTAGACTCCCACGTAATCAAGCTTGATTTGAGTCCTGGATCCAGAGGCTTAAAACACCCACCAGGCACATGTGTATGCATGTCCAAAATCCTGAGAGGAGAAGAATGGATTGAGATTGAGGTGTGGCCATCCCCCCTGGGGGGTGATTTCTCCCTTTCTTCCCTTTCTGTCTCTCTTTCTCTGTCTTTGTCTCTCTGACAAGCACAGACACCCTATACCAAAAAAAAAATCTCTTTACAAAAAAAAAAATACATGTGTGTGTGTATATATATATAGATATATATACGTGTGTATACACACACACACACACACACACACACACACACACAACCATATATATATATGGTTGTTGCAAAAGTCATGACATTTTTTCTATGCACAAATGTGTCATGACTTTTCTGACAACTCTATATTTACATGATAGTCTAGGTCTCTATGTGCTGTACGGAATAAGATCCTGATCCATGCTTACAGAGAAGCAGAGAAGTAGAGGGCAGTTATCTTCCCAAAAATCAGACTGGAGTAATTAAGCTGTCACACTTGGAGGTCGGCACCCAGTATCACTGGTGATGCCCAGGGAAAACTCTCAGAACAGCTGAAAAGTACTGTGCTGACACAGTGCTCAACATAGAAGGATTTGTGCCATCATCATATGGATTGTATGTGTATTTTGTGAGCAGCATGGTATATTGGAATCTGGAGCCAGACTACTTGGATTCAAATCCCTCTCTTCAAATTACTAGGTAATCTGACCTTATATGAGTCATTTAACTCCTCTATGCCTCAGTTTTTTAATTTTTAAAATAAGTATAATAATTTCACCTATTTCATAGAAATGATGTGAGGATAAGTGAAGTGAGTATACACAGGGCATGGAAAAGAACGTAGTAAGGGCTGTGTAAGCATAAATGTGATTTTCATTATTAATAAAGTATTGCTATTGATATAGTTATGCAACTTCTAGCATAGAAGAAGCTGAATAAAAATGTATATTGGAGAGACCAGCAAATGGTGTAATGGTCATGTTGCTGGACTTCCATGTAGTTGACTATGATTTGAAGCCCAGACCTGGCAACTTAAAACTCATGCTGAGCACATGTGTGTGCATGCCCCAAATCCTGAGAGGAGACTGGAGGAGAGGAGATTGTGGCATGCCCATCCTCCCAGGGGGTGATTTCTCACTTTTTGTCTATCTCTCCATTGAGCACATACACCCCATAGCAAAAATCTCTTTTAAAAAATTAGAGCCCATAAACTGGTTCTATTACAGAATATAAGTGGCAGTGTGAAATTTCTGTGTTCAATCTGTTTTCAGTATGACAAAGATAAATATACCTGTGGAGATAAAAGCATTGAGTGCTTTAAGTAGCAAAAGTATATATATTGGGTCATTGCAAAAGTCATTAAATACACACACATATATATATATTTGGTACTTAAAACGCTCAATGCTTATTTACAGCAAATGGAGTAAATTGAATGAAGCAAAAGCCTATAAACACAGTATGATTATGTAGAAGAGGTCTTTGAGATGATTTATTTGTAAGGAATGGGCAGACCAAGTGAGAAAATATTAATGTAGAGCTTTTATTGGGAGCGCTCCCAGGCTAGGTTTGCTGGTCTGACAGAAAGAGAGAAAGCGGGAGGGAGACAGGCAAGAGAAGTCGCACACTGGGGTGGGGTTTAGTTATTTTTATAAGGGTATAGGGAAAGGGAGTGTCTTAGAGGTAGGAACAGTCCATGTATGGTAAAGGTTTAGAGGGAGAGCATATTGCTGTGTCAGGTAACATCTGGTGACATGTGTAGACTCCCGTGTGTGGAGTAGAGTGCTATGTGCAGAATAGAGCACATGTGCAGAGTAGAGTGCACGTGCTATATTTGGGTTAGATCCAAGTGCAGTACAGATCTGATGACAGGCTAGTTCTGGGTTGTATCAGCTGACTAGGGCATGGCATCCAACCTCCATATCCAAGCTGCCCAGGCCTCTGGTCAAACATTATTTTTATAGTCTTAATGAGGTAGGAGACAGGGACCCAAAAATTTAGTTAGGGTAAGGACCCAAAATGAAGTCATGAAATGGCTGGTTTGAGATGGAGGCAGTGATTGTTTGGTGATTGACCTAAGCAGCATGACCTGGACCTAAAACAAAGACTTTTTCCAGGCCCTACCACATTCCAGGAAGAAGATAAGATAATGGTTTTGATGGCCCAACACTTCTGGACAATCTCCTGACCTTAGTACCCACTTCAAAATTAGGAAAATAATTGGGCCCATCCAGCATGTGCTCCTCCCTACCAGGAGAGGAATGCATACACAAATCCCACCTAAAAGGAATCCAGATAAATCCCTTCCTGATCCAAATAAAAATCCAATGCCACAGTTCAGTTCTTCCTTGGCAACCCATTTTTCGGGACCTCTCCCTTCTTTGGAGCTCTGTTTTTCCTTCCCTGTCCTTTAATATTCTCCCTGTTTTGTAAATAAATTTCCTGTTTTGCTAATAAACTTTTTGCTTTGCTAAACCTACTTTCTGTGTCCACCACTCTAGTTTTTCCTGATAGTGGGACAAAAACTCGTGTCTCATTGTGAGTATGGGTCCAATCTCCTCTGGACCCCCACATTCCATCATCATTAATTCCTGATACTATGAATAAGATTCATTATTTAAAACAAACGCTATGACAATCATTGTTAATTGATGCTATTCCATTATTTTTTAATAGCTAGGAGGGACAGGTTAGGCAGTGAGAAAGTTCAAATGTATTTAATAAAGGAATCAATGGATACATTTCAATGCCCAACAAGTTGAGACACAAAGCCTGACAGTCACTAGTTAGGCCTTGCCTGGATAGTAACTTTGTCATTCATCCATTTCTCCTTTCTCTCTGGGCTCAGCGGACCTGCCCACTCACTCATCCTAAGAATGCCAGCCATTGTAATTAAGTGCCCACTGCAAATGGAAGAGCATCAGGGAGAAAATTTAAACCTTTGAAATGAATAAAGCTTTTACAGGAAGGCTAAGAATAAGACTCCCTTGGAGTCTTGGAGAAGGAAGATAAGATTCCCTTTTCCTCCTTCAGAATGCCATTTCCTTTCTGACCTTGCACAGACCCACTTCTCACTGAGTCCCATAAGGTTGGACTGTCACAACTTAGCTAACTCCCTGCTGCCCTCACTCCTCCAACACACCTAGTTATTCTGCCAAGGCCAGATCCTCCCACTAATTCCAAGCCTGCTAGTGAATGTTGGCAGACACATTCCTCAGATAACTCTCACTCCTAATTGACTTTTGCTTTATAAAATGTCTCAGCATTAAACTTAACTCTCTGCATGACCCCTGCTCTCAACCCCAGAAAATATCCATATCCTCAATTAATCCCTGGGTCATTCTTATTCACTATTTAATATACGTTATTTATAGCATTGTCTGTGGGCCTTGCAGGCCATGGTCCAGAAACTGAGAAATCAAGGCTAAATACAAGGTGGTCCTGCTTTTAGATCCTACAATGTAACCAGGAACCATCACGTTCGCACTCAACTGCTTTATGTATAATAAGACAAAATTATAAAAAGTATCTGGTTGTACAGAGAAGACATTGATTGGAGGGTAGATGTTGGGGCCACTTCCCAAGAAGACTTTCTTTTTTAGTCTCTGTATTCATTAGTTCCTTGAAAGAGAGAGAGAGAGACCCTATAGGGTTTTCATGTTGTAATCTATCCTAGCCCCAGACAGCTGGGACGGATCACAGGCCTGCATGCACGCAGTGTGAATGTGGAGGCCTAAAGATATGAACCTGGGAACTTCCCAGTTACTAGGGGCACTGCATTACCACTATGAAACCACGGCTGCCCTAGAACTTGACTTTTGAGATGAGTCCAAGAGGCCAAGACAAGATTAATTCACAAAAAAAAAAAAAAAAAAAAGATGAAGATGTAAAGACTATGTAGCGAAACACATTAGACAAAGGCAATCATATTTATGAATGCCTAAAAAATGTCTGAGTCCGCCTTCATTTTTTTTTTTAATTGCTAGATGCCACATGCTTTCAGTAGACAGAGAGGAAGAGAGAGAAAAAGAAAGAAAGGGAGAACGCATTTCCCAGCAGAGATCGGATCAGGCTGTAATCACTTCTTCATTTCTCCATCCTTTTGGGATTTGGGGCACACATGCACATGTGCCTAGTGTGTTTTCTAAGTTTCTGGGGCCAGGATTCAAATTGAAGTCAACCATAAGGGATCCACTTCTGCTAAATACTAAGCTACAGGGCTGGCCCTCCACTTTAAGTTTATAATACCTTTTACATGTATGCATTTTCTGCTCTATCTCTATCTTGCACCTATTCCCAGCACTATTTTAAAAATTAACACCTAATTCTAGCCTTTATTATTTGAGTTCTCACTCTACCACAATATAACATCCAAACAAAACACACTCCTTAAATGAATAATTAAATAAATTGTACTCAAATGAATAATAAACTGTACTCAAATAACTAGTTAGACACTTGAGAAATAAAAAGAATGTGAAACACATTTCAGATGGATCAAATATTTAAATATAAGAAAGGAAACTGTAAGTAAAGACATTAAAAAAGAGGGATTTTTTTTTAATAATCTTATAGCAGGAATAGCCAAAATGAGTCAGTAATACCAAAAGCTATAAAGAAGTTTAACCCATATGGTTTAATAAAAATTAGATAAAGATATTTGGCAAGTGACAAAACAAGTTAAGATGAAAGTGATACTAGAACTTCAACCCTTGAAATCTACTTTTCATTTTTTTCAACCTATTACTTAATGGTATATTTTCAAAGTCTCCAGAAATCAGATATTGATGGAATTAGTGGCTTTTAGGAGCCAACTGGTTTTCCTTGGGCTCAAACAATGGAGAGAGGAGGCTGGCATCAAAGACACTTTTTTCCTTGCTCTTTCCTTCATTGTCACCTAGAACTTGTTGTGCCACTCGGTCCGTTTATTTTTCATCTTATTTTCTAGAAATCTCTTTCTCATCTTATCCCTTCATCCTAGAGGTAGTCAGGTTTGCATTTACTGCAAAGCCCTGTGGTTCCCCTTCCCCATACCTTTTAAAACAAGGCCCTGTGAATGTCATAATCAAACTTTTCTCAAGATATTCTAATTTGTGTATTTGTTTTCTATTGAAGTCCTGACAGAAATACTAAGAAAAAAATTAGAATATATATAACAAAGAAAGATTAATATATATAACAGACAAAAATTAACCAAGGTTAAGGTGAAAGCTATAGATCATAAAGGAATAATAATTATGGTCTTAACAACAGTTGCTACTTTCTGAGTGCCAATAATTTTGCAAAACATATTCCAAGAATTAATCTATGAATTCTCATAATAATCCTATAAAGAGTCCAGTTTTACAAATAAGTACTGAGGCTCAGAGAGATGAAGTAACTTGTTCAGGGTCACATGGCCACTAATAGGAGAGTTGGTGTCAAAATTCATCTTACATTCAGACTCTAGACTATGTCATACTCAGAAGAGGAAAGGATTAAATTACTTGAATAACAACAATGACTAGCACCTAAATGCATTTTGTCAGGTACTTTTCTGAATACTTTTATTTATATTAACTCATCTAGCTCTCAGAAAATCTTTAAGAACCAGAAGGGGAACCAGCAGTTAGCGTAATGGCTATGTTGTTGGACTCCCATGTAGTCGACTATGGTTCGAGTCCCAGACCTGGTGACTTAAACTCACACTGGGTACATGTGTGTACGTGCCCAAGATCCCGAGAGGAGAATGAAGAAGAAGGGATGGTATCGTGGCCATCCCCTTGGAGGTGGGGGGGGATTTCTTGCTTTCTGTCTCTCTGTCTCTCTATGTCTTTATGGTGACTTACATTCAGACTCTAGACTATGTCATACTCAGAAGAGGAAAGGATTAAATTACTTGAATAACAACAATGACTAGCACCTAAATGCATTTTGTCAGGTACTTTTCTGAATACTTTTATTTATATTAACTCATCTAGCTCTCAGAAAATCTTTAAGAACCAGAAGGGGAACCAGCAGTTAGCGTAATGGCTATGTTGTTGGACTCCCATGTAGTCGACTATGGTTCGAGTCCCAGACCTGGTGACTTAAACTCACACTGGGTACATGTGTGTACGTGCCCAAGATCCCGAGGGGAGAATGGAAGAGAAAGGATTGTGGCGTGGCCATCCCCCCTGGGGGGATGATTTCTCACTTTCTATCTCTCTATCTCTCTCTGTCTTTCTGGTGAGTGCACACACCCTATAGCAAACAAACAAACAAACAAACAAACAACAACAACAAAAAAAAAAACAAAGAATCAGAAGGACCTAGTAAGCTAACATGCTCAGGGTCATATAATAGCTTTCAAACCTAGATCACTAACTTGAGAATCTATTATGAGCTTGGGACCAGCAGATGGCATAGTGGTTATGTTACTGGACTCCCACATAGCTAACTGTGGTTTGAGTCCCAGACCTGGCAGCTTAAAACTCACACCAGTGCCTGCTCGTGCATGCCCAGGAGGAGACTGGAGGAGAAGGGATTGCGGTGTGCTTATTCCCCCCGGGGGTTGATTTCTTACTTTCTGTCTCTCCACCAAGCAAAGTGCCCTATGGCAAAAAACTCTCCAAAGGGAAAAAAAAAAAAAAAGAAAAAAGAGAATCTATGAGGTTTGCCTCTACACTTTACTGATTCTTGGTGGTGAATGGAAAACTTACTGGAAGAGAAAAACAAATGAACAAGCCCAATATAGCAAATAATCAAAGAATTGAAAATAACATTAAGATTTCTTTTTCAAAATATTGATCAAAATGATTATTATTTAAAAAGACCAAAAAAAGTTGAGGGAAAATAGACATTGTCACATGTTATCAGCAAAAGTCTACAAAATAATTATATGTCCACTCAAATATTTATCATTAGAGAATTCATTAAACAAATCATGAAACCATGCACCACTGCCAAAATATGTTCCATTAATAGGGAGATGACTTGGATTTGTGTGTGTGTGTGTGTGTGTTTTTGTACAACTTAATACTTAATCTTTTGATGACTGCAGACATGTAAGACCGGCTATATTCAGAAACATCAGTCATGATGGTTTTCCAGATTGGTGTATCATCTTCAAAAATTACAAGGAGTTACTGGTATGCAACTGCTATCAAACCAGTAAGACAGCATTTATGCATCCATCATTTTCAGAATTGTTTGTAACTTGGGCATATTTCCCCCAAATAACCTTAGCTCCTATGTCACAAGACCCAACTTGCTCATGTTCACCTCAATGACAGTACCTTTGGTGATAACACCCAAAGTTGTATACAGTGAGGATGAGGGATTCTTCTTTACATCAAGTATTAGCACTCAGAAGGTGGCTTTCAGTTCAGGATGTATTATGTGGGCCTTCTTGAAATGTGAGCCCATTGGCCTGATGAATCTTTCATATTTAGGTGGCTTTCTAGTAAAGCTACCTCCAACAAAGCAGACTTTTGTAACCATCCTCTTCCATGCCACCTTCTTTCTCTTTCCTGTTCGAATAGCTTTTAATACTTCTGTTTCTTCCTGGGCTCAAAATTTGGGTAGAGGAACTTCCCATTTTCCTTCTTTCTCTTTCTGTTTAGAAAAGTACTTTAGCTCGTGGGACCAGCAATTGGTATAATGGCTATGTCGCTGGACTCCCGTGTAGTAGACTGCAGTTTGAGTCCCAGACTCGGTGGCTTAAACTCACGCCGGTCGTATGTGCATGCCCAAGATCCTGATAGGAGAATGGAAGAGAAGGGATTGCGGTGTGGCCATCCCCCCTGGGGGGTGATTTCTCGCTGTCTCTCTGTCTTTCTGGCAAGTGTACACGCCCTATACCAAAAACCTCTCCAAAAAAAAGAAAAAAAAGAAAGCACTTTAGCTCCGGACAGTCCTTCTCTGTCTAACAGACAGGCAGGTACTGCTCCTTATGGAGTCTTTTCATCATTCGTTTATTTGGAGTTTTCATGCATCTTGATAGTTTTTTTTTTTCATTTGTATTATCTCAGCATGGTGCTTTATGATAGAGCTTAGCCTTCCAACCAATCTTTTTTTTTTTTTTTTCCTTCTTTGAATGTTCATGAGCCTCTTGACTTTCCTTCTTTCTCTTTTTCTCATGGTAACCTGAATGGTATTCATAGCATTTACGATGTAATTCAATATATTCATTTTGTGGCATAGTGAGGGCTGTAGTCACGGAGGCAAAGAAGTTGTCAACTTTCAGGTCTCAGACACCAACAAGCAGACCCGACGCAATCCAGAATGAGAAAGCTGGAATTGTGTTTTTCAAAGGTTCATGAAGCAGTGTACATGATATGCCATTTTACATAGAATTGCACTTGCCAGAAAATGATGTCTAAACGATGCTCTCTAAAATTTGAACAGTGATTACTTCTGTGTAGGACCAATGACGGTTATTGCTAAGGGCTGTGAGAATATCAAATGCCCCTCCAGGACATGTAGGCTGAATGTTAGTTGGTCCTTTGGACCACATGCCTGCAGAAGCAGAGCTTTCCCAAGATACATAGCACCTGTCTCTGGTTGTGGTTATACTTTAACTTAAACATTTTTTATCATAAGAGAAAAGTAATTTTTTAATTTAAAAAAAAATGCACGCGCATGAATTTTTCCTGCCTAACCTACAGGTAAACTATTAACTTTGCAGTTTAGCTATCTGATTCTAAACTGTAGTAAAAAATATTATATACTGACTTATCAACTGCTTATTTTGTCCAATTTAGACCACTTGATTGATCACCTAGACTATTTTCTACAAGTACTCTCAATTCTGTTCTTATGTAAGAACCTCCAAGGAACTCTCTACCCCTTGATACATTTCCAAATTCCTCTCAATCAATCCTATGCCCAATTTACTGAGCTCCTTTTGGAGAATATCTCACAATTTTGTGGATGGTTTCCAAACTCAATGGGTCTCAATTAAAAATATGTTAGGGACCAGCAGTTAGCGTAATGGCTATGTCGCTGAACTCCCACGTAGCCCACTGTGGTTTGAGTCCTGGACCCAGTGGCTTAAACTCACACCGGGAGCGTGTGCGTGCGTGCGGGCGTGCATGCCCAGGATCCCAAGAGGAGAATGGAGAAGGGATTGTGGCACGGCCATCCCTCCTGGGGGGTGATTTCTCACTTTCTATCTCTCTGTCTCTCTCTGTCTTTCTGGTGAGCACACGCGCACTATAGCAAAAACCTCTCAAAAAAAAAAAAAAACACTATGTTGAAATTTTTCTACTCTTATTCATGTCTCCCACTCACTTCAAAACAATACAAAACAAAACACTCCAAACATTCCCCAGTCTCTGCAAGCATCCTAACCCATTATTCAATACAGAAGGCTGACTTACCACCCACTTAATCGAGAAAACTGAAAAGCATCAACATGAACCCAACTGGAAGTATCTGCTTTTAGGGGATTTTTTGTTTGTTTTTGAGACTAACATCCATCTATGGCTTTAATCTCATTCCTTTCCATCTCCACTTAGCTCCATCTCCCTGATTTCCTCAAGGTCTTTCTTTTTATTAGTTCCTCTTCCCCAGATGCCCTTCTTGAATATCATGCCACATATATCCAAAGTCCCTCCTTGCCTCCTCATTCTCCATCAAGCTTCCTGAAAATATACTGTCCTCACCTTGTGCATTTCTTTCCTTCCACTCACTTCTCCAGCAGCTGCACTCTACTTTGAGCTGTCTCCACTCTCTGAAAGAGTGATAGTCAAAGTCAGGAGAGCCCAGACCATCTGTTTTGCTAAATCCAATGAATGTTTCTTGTAGTTCCTATTTTACTGAATCTCTGATGCTTTTAATATAGATTTGCACTGATATTTTTTTCTAAAAAAAAATATTTTGGTGACACATATTGTTTCATAATATTTCACCTAAACTCCAATACCATTTTAGCCCATTTCATGATTTTATTGTTGACTTTCTTTTTTTAGGCTCATCAGGTTCCACTTTTAGTCTTTATTTTAATTTTCATTTCATTTATCAAACTATTATAGGACTTAGGGATTCACAAGAGAACAACACAAAATCCTTACTCTCAAATAGTTTACATCCTAGTTTTGTTTGGGGGTGATCACAGAGGGCAGAGTCATAGAGATAGACAGTCTATCAGTCTATAACAAAACAGACATCAGAAAGCAACAAATTGTGGTATGTGCCATGCAGAGAATTAAATTAAGTTTATGTGCTAGGGGTTGAAAGTCAGAGGATGTTTTATTGAGGAGGTGACATTTGAGTTGAGTTCTGAGTGATAGAAGAGAGCAGCCATTGAAAGTTGCCAATAAAAATAGTTCAATAAGAAAGAATCACTCATCTAATGTTGTAAATGAACTTGGATGTTTAAAGAGGACAGAGATGTTAGCTGGGTTGAAAGGCTCTTGTATGAGAAAAGATTAGTTAGAGAATGTACCAAATTGTTAGGGGTTTTAAAGTCAATGTTAAGGAAGGTTTAATGAGAAAGAGGAAGTGATATTATAGAATTTTTAGTTTTTGAACGTCACTGTTTGTAAACAATATACTGCAACCAGGGAGAAGTGGCAATAAGAAGAGGCTTTTAGACTAGACTGTCTGGGATATATTAATGGTCTCCATGGAGATAGTAGCAGTAGAGATGGCAACAGTGGCCATTTGAAGGTACAGTTGAAGGTGTCAGAAATTGCTGGTAAATTGAGACTAAACAGTGATAAGGAGAGGAAGAATCAAAAAATGATTGGCTTGATCAATGTATGACTAGTGATATAATGCAATAACACAAGGAATGGGTGAGTGGTGATATGGTAGAGAAATAAGTAACAAGAGTATTTTTTGACAATGTTTGAGATGAGTATTGATATACCTGTGGAAATGTCAGTTAGGAGATTGAAAAAGATCAGTCTGGAACTCAGGGGGAAATACCATGCAGATTACATAAATGTAGAAGTTACTGCTTATGACTTCTATTTAAAGTCAGGGAAGATAAGGCTTACTAGGGAAAGTGTACTGATATAAACAGAGAAGAAACGAGAGCATTTCTTCACTCTAAGATTTAGTAATCCAAAGAGGACAAGGGGCTAGTTCCATTGCACGGCAGTACCACACTGCTCAAGAGGAGTTGGATCCCATGTGGTGACCATGGTTCGAGTAGCCAGCCAGCTGAGCCTGATGTAATCCAGGCATGTATGTATACAAATGCCCAGGAGCTGATGGGGCTGGTAGCTGGAGGGAGAGGACTGCAACATAACTGGACCCTGTGGAGGGTGCTCATCTCTCTCTCACTCCCATGCGTGCTTGCACACATTCCATAGTGAATAAAGGGGAAAAAAGGTGTGGGGGGGGGAGGATTAAGAGCTAGTAAAGACTAAGAAGAGAAATAACCAGTGTACTATATTATAGAAGTCAAAAGAAAATGTGTTTTAAGAGAAAATGAATGAATAATGCTACTTTGTGTCAAATAAGATTAGTGGTAAGAACATTTCAATTTCACAAATCGAAAGCCACCTGTGACCTGCATTGGAATGGTTTCAATGAAATAGAGAGGGCAAGGACTCTATTACAGAAGCTGAGAGGACAGGATGAGAGGACATGGAGTCAGCTACTCTAAAATGTTTCAAAAGTTGTGTGATCAGAGATAGGAAAGAAATGGAGTGGTAACTCGAAGAAGAAGATTTGTGCTTTTGTTTATTGTAATTGCATGCTTTTGCTTTTAAGGCAGATGAAACTACTTCATATTTGTTGGTGGTTTTTGTAAGGCACCACTATCAACTCCAACCCTCAAGACTGGAACATGAAGGGACCAGCAGTTAGCGTAATGGCTATGTCGCTGGACTCCCATGTAGTTGACCGCGGTTCGAGTCCCGGACTCGGTGACTTAAACTCACACTGAGCGCATGTGCGTGCGTGCCCAAGATCCTGAGAGGACAATGGAGCAAAAGGGATTGTGGCGTGGCCATCCCCCCACGGGGGGGGTGATTTCTCCCTTTCTGTCTCTCTGTCTTTCTGGCAGGCACACACGCCCTATAGCAAAACAAAACAAACAAACAAACAAACAAAAAAGACGAACAAACAGAAAAAGACTGCAACATGGAAACTTTCCTAAAATTGGTTGTTTCCTCACTCAAATCCAATTAATTTCTATATACTACCAGATTTACCTCCTATTACTAAAATCCAGCTCCTTCTCTTTATCTTTATTACCAATTGTCTTAGTCTATTTTTTTATTCTAACACAAATACCCTAGACTGGATTACATATAAAGAAAATAGAGGCTTATTTACAAAACTCATGATTCTAGTGGTTGGAAAATCCAAAGGCATAGATAGGCCTATTCCATGGCCAAGAAAAGCACAGAGGATAGCATGTGTGTGCAGACAGAGAATAAGTTGCAGGCAGCTCTCTCTTTTGTAACAAGCAACTCTCATGAGAATTAATCCCTTGTGATGAGAGCTAGGACTCCTGGGGTCTCATAAGAATTCAGTAATCTCTTCATGAGACTGCTGCCTCCATGATGCAATCACCGTAAACCAGTTGCTGCCCTCTAGGCATCACCATCTCTCAACACCAAATTCCTAAATAGGAAACTTGGGGGACAAACCACTATTCAAGTTATAATACCATTGTCTTAGTCTTACTTTTAGTTTAGACACTAACCTAAATCAAATGTTGTTTTATTATAGTTCAGACACTTAACTAAATCATTCTCACTCTCCCTTCCTCAGTCTTGTCATCTTTGAAGTCTTTTCCTAAACTGTAATTAGTCAAGCAGGTAAAATACAATTTGAAATAAAAATTCAAAAACCTTCTATGAAAAGACTATTGGGAACCAGCAGTTAGCGTAATGACTATGTCGCTGGACTCCCACGTAGTCGACCACAGTTTGTGTCCCAGACCCGGTGGCTTAGAACTCACGCCAGGCGCGTGTGCGTGCGTGCCCAAGATCCCAAGAGGAGAATGAAGGAGAAGGGATTGCGGCGTGACCATCCCCCCTGGAAGGTGATTTCTCGCTTTCTGTCTCTATGTCTCTCTCTGTCTATCTGGCGAGCACATGCGCCCTATAGCAAAAAAACCTCTCCAAAAAATAAAAATAAAAAAGACTATTTACCATTAGCTATGGAATTAAATTGAAGTATATAACTTGGAATAAGAAAGGTTAAGATCTTTCATAAATTTATCCCATTTTAATTCTTACTTTAATATTTAACAGTGCTGTGGAATATTAGAACTACTAGACTTTATTTTCTTTCTTTTTTTTTTTGTTGACTACACATATTGTTTCAGGGAGAGGTATTTTTCTAGCTGATTTTTCTACTCCTTACTGAATAACTCTTATTCTTTAAGATTTGGATTAATATGCTACTTCTTTAAAAAAAAATCTTCCTTGAAATCCTAAGATTAGATTAAGCATGCTGTGCCCATACCCCCTTGAATATGAATATGTATGTGTGTGTGCACATTTTTCATAGATGCTAAATTATCTGCTTAAGTATTTGTCTCCACAAAACTGTGTTAGCTCATTTTTGTTGTCATGAACCATAGCTGGTACTTTAGAAGTACTGAGTAAAATGGTAGTTTTGCTTAGCTGAACACTACCCACTATGCAGACGTTATACTCAGTGACAATTATACACTGCAATTATCCTTTCCCAAAGAGAATTTACATACTTAGTAGGGAAATTTTTTATAGCAAAAAAATCATAGACTTTGGAGGTAAAATAACCTTAAAATTTCAGAACTGCTATACGTTGGTTTTTCAAAGTCACCTAGACTTTCTGAGCTAGGGTGTCTTTAATTGTAAATGGTAGTACTAATACTTATTTTATGGTGTTATTAATATTTAGAAATATTTTAGGAAATAAAATACCTAATATTTATAAAACTATATGCCTAGAATAATGTGTGGCAAATAGTCCAAAAATGCCAATTTCTCTCCTATCTGGAAATTTCAGATTTATTTTGTTCAAATAACCTATGTAGACACCATCCTAGGCAATCTTTTTTTTTTGGAGAGGTTTTTGCTATAGGGCACGTGCGCTCACCAGACAAACAGAGAGATACAGAGACATAGAAAGTGAGAAATCACCTCCCAGGGGGGATGGCCACGCCACAATCCCTTCTCCTCCATTCTCCTCTCGGGATCTTGGGTACACACGCACACACGTCCGGCGTGAGTTTAAGCCACCGGGTCCAGGACTCGAACTGTGGTCAACTACATGGGAATCCAGTGACATAGCCATTACGCTAACTGCTGGTTCCTAGGCAATTTTATAAGTAAGACACATATATGATCCTACTGTCACAGAATTTGTATATTCTAATGGATAAGACCAAGGTTCAAGAAACAAACACATAATTTGTTATTTAACTACAATAGTGAAAAATATAATCAAGAAGCATAGTGGGCTAAGAAAGCTTCAAATTTGTCACCCATAGCTTTCTTTCATTGTTTTTATCATGGGTTTTTTGACTAGACATAATTTAAATATTAACTCAACAATAAATATTTTTTAAGAGATTTTTGCTATAGGGTACATGCACTTTCCAGAGAGAAAGAAACTGAGAAATAACCACCCAGTGGGGTGGCCATGCCTCAATTCCTTCTTCTTCATTCTCCCCTTGAGACTTTGGACATGCATGTACACACCTGTTGTGAATTTCAAGCTGCCAGGTCTGACTTGAACCATGGTTGAGACCAGATGGGAGTCCAGCACCTTAACTACCATGCTATCTCTTTGTCCCTATTTTATCAATTTTTTTTTAACTTAGAGATAATCTGTCAGTGATCAATCTATTGGGTTGTCAGAAAAGCCATGACATAAAACGAGTCATGACTTTTCTGATAACCCAATATGTTAAGTACCCATTGAAGCAGAGAACTGGGCCTTATAGATGATCCTAAGTTTTAATGCTATTGTGTTGAATATAAATCAAGCTTAGTAGTGGAAGCTAGCACTTAAAATGAGGTTTTCATTTTGCTTTGGTTTAGTTTTTTATATACTTATATGCTCATCGGAAAGCGACAGAGATAGAGAGAAAGTACCCCCCATTCCCATGGAGCATGGTCATACTATAATCCCTTTATCTTCATTTTTCCTTTCTGTCAGGGCTTTGGAGATGCATGTACATGTGTTTGGCATGTTTTTCAAGTCACTGAAGCTAGGATTCAACTGCAGCCAGTCATGTGTGGTTATTTTATTTTTTAAGAGGTTTTTGCCAAAGGGTGTGTGCTCTTGCTGGAGAGGAGAGAAAGAGAGAGAGAAACACAATGAGAGGGAAAGTGACAAATCACCCCCGGGAGGATTGCCATAACGCAATCTCTTCTCCTCCATTCTCCTCCTGAGATCTTGCACATGAATGTGCTTATGCCTAGTGTGATTTTTAAGCCACCAGATCTGGGACTCAAAACACTACAGGCCATGTGAGAGTCCAGCAACATAACTGTTACACCATCTGCTGGTTCCAGTTATGGGGATTTTAGCCCTGGTAACTACTGAGCTGTGGGCCCAGCCCCCCAGAATGAGTTTTGTTTTGTTTTGCTTTTTAAGTGTCATAGGAAATTAAAAGCTGAGATTCATAATTGTGCGATGCTTCAGTTTGAAGATAGCTTCTGAACTGGACCTTTCAGAAACAAAATAAATGTAAAAGTGAGCCCTTATCCCAATATCTGACAACTATCACCAATTATCTATGCATTTTTAATTTCAAAACCTCCCTTTTAACCCAAGAGCCACTTCTTTCTAATTTGGTACCTTATCATTTAGCACCTAGATTGTCAAAAAGAACTACTCTGTTGGTGTCTACTTCCTGTAATTGGAATGTGTTCCACAAAGTTCATGTGTTGGGATCTCTATGCCTCATGTGGAGATGATAGGAGATGGGGCCTAATGGGAAGTGTTTGGGTCATAGGAGCACAACCCTCATGGATAGATTAATGCCATTATCAGAGTGAGGCCCTATAAAAGGATTGAGCATGACCCCTTCATGCTCTCGCTTTAGCCTTCTATTTGCCTTTCCCCCAATGTGTTGCTTCCTACCATGTGATGCCATAGCTAAAAGGCCTTTATCAGATGATGGCCCCTTGATTTTGGACTTCCCAGGCTCCAGAACTGTGTACAATTTTTATTTGTTGAAAATTACCCAGTCTGTGATATTTAGTTACAGCAGCATCAAAAAGTACTAAGACACTCTTCCAGTCCCTTTCTTCTTTGTTTTTAGGGTAAACTTGACAAAAACAGTGAAAATTAAAATAACCCAAAGAGTATCTCAATGAATTATGAAACTAGATACTAATAAACAATGGTATAAAGGTTTGAAAATCATACACTGTTATAATTGGTATTCTGGGTTCTTTTGGAAATTTTGTCTCTCACTTTAACTGTGTAATGAGGTAAAGATAATGGACAATAATTTTTCTTATCCAGCTTACTAATGTAAAATGGTAATGTAATTTTTTTGGGAAATATTACTAAAAGAATTGGAGTAAAAAGCTTGAATATCAATTATTTTCTTATTATCTAATTAATTAGATAATAAAATGCACGATTTGTAATTTGAAAATATTTTGACTTTTCATTGGATGTATTTCACATAATAGATAAATAATATGCTCAGCCATTTAATCAGCATCCAGAAAATTGTTAATATTATATTGCTACCAGGCAATGGCTTAATGTAAAGGTGACCACTTACCCCACTTTCCTGGAGACAGACCCAGTTATATCTGATGTAAATAAACTGACATCTATTTAAAGAAAATTAATTCCTCCTGTATGCCTTGAAAGTGTCCATATCTTGATTATAAATTATATGATCACTGTGTATCCCTATCACAAATTGCAATATACTTGTCTTTTAGAAAATGTATACCACAATCTACTTTATAGAAGTAGTTTCTAATACATTTCAAATTGTTTCTTCATCTGCCAACAAAAGTATGAGCAGAGAGCATAGGGTTTTTTTTTTTTTTTTTTGGAGAGATTTTTCGCTATAGGGCACGTGCACTCACCGGACAGAAAGAGATACAGAGACAGAAAGCGAGAAATCACCCCCCAGGGGGGATGGCCATCCTGCAATCCCTTCTCCTCCATTCTCCTCTTGGGACCTTGGGCACACACGCACACACACCCGGCGTGAGTTTTAAGCCACCGGGTCCGGGACCTGAACCGCGGTCAACTACGTGGGAGTCCAGCGACTTAGCTATTATACAAACTGCTGGTTCCCCAGAGAGCATAGGTTTTTTAAGGTAAGGGAAGTTCAAAGACTGAGGCCAAGATATTCTGAGCACATTTGAAATGCTTATGAGTAGCAAACTGTGAATTTAGAATTTAGCTTCTTAAACTTGTAGGCATGACTATATATTGCTCTTAGGGTTTTTCAAGATTAAATCAAAGTGTTGTATAAAGCAACATAGTACTTGGCAGAGCCTAACTGATGGGCGAATGTCAGATGCTATCATTCTGAATTTTCTTTTGTGTCATTATTATCAATGTTTATCTCCTATTCTACTATCTCTCTGGGTAGGTACAGCCATCCTGAGATGAAGTTCAATCAGCAAAAGGATGCATGGTATTAGGTAGCCCAGGTGTTTCCAATCATAGACCGACCACTCAGGACAGTAAGGGTTTTTTTTTTTTTTCCTTTTTTTGGAGAGATTTTTTTTGTTATAGGGCATGTGTGTTCGCCAGAAAGACAGAGAGACAGAAAGCAAGAAATCACCCCCGCCCCCCAGGGGGATGGCCATGCCACAATCCCTTCTCCTCCATTCTCCTCTTGGGATCTTGGGCATGCACGTGCATGCACCCAGGGAGAGTTTAAGCCACCAGGTCTGGGACTCGACCCACGGTCGACTACATGGGAGTCCAGCAACACAGCCATTATGCCAACTGCTGGTCCCAGGACAGTAAGGGATTTTTCAGCCTTCTCCTTGACCATGGTTTCCGACAGGTGTCAGAAGGCAGGTGAAAAGCTGCACTAACCTGACCAGACCAAGCAAGGGAAGCAATATGTCTAGAGTATCCCACAATTTCTCAAGCAGGAATTCCTGAATTTACTATTTACCCACTATTCTTTAAATGCTATCTATTATTGTGTATTGCAGACTCAGAAATTGTGATTTTTTTTACTTAGTTTTTTCCATGTTGTATACATGTTCACTGGAGAGAAACAGAGACAGAGACAGTAAAAGGGAAAAGTGAGAAATCACCTTCCTGGGGATGATCACACCATAATCCTTTCCCCTTTACTCTCCTCCTGGGATTTTGGGCATGCATGCACACATGCATGAGATTAATTTCAAGCTGCCAGGTCTGGGACTCAAATCATGTGCGGCCAAGTGGGAGTCTAGCACCTTAACTTCCATGCCACCTGCTGGCCCTTGAAATTATGATTCTTTATAAAGTTTATTTATTTCTTCATGAGAGAGAGAGAGACCGACATCCCTAATATAGTCTTCATGTCATGACTCACTTCTTACTGCAGCCTACCATGATCATGGGCTCAGGCATCCAAGTCTACCATGTAAGAGAAACTGCAGGAAGTAAACTGGGTACCTTTCCTGGTGACTTCTACTGCAGACCACTGTATTACCACTGTGTGGTCATGGATGGCCAGAAATTATGAAAATTAAAGACAGTTTAGAAAGCTTTGTTTCATAGTTGTAAGACCATAGCCCCAAATCTGTGAGGGCTTGCCCATAATGTTTACCAATTCCAAAGAATGTACTAAAGGTACTACAGCAGATACCATGAGTTTATTTACTTCAAGGGGCAGAGCAGCACAGAATGTACAGATAATAGCCAGACAATAAGCAACCCCTGCCCCCAGGGAGCCCAAGCTCAGGTTACACACATCAACAAGGAAGCATATATAAACTAATCAAAGAGCAATGCAGACTTTCTGTCTCCAAGATAGGGGTCTAGTTTCTACATATGTTCTTTGAGGATTACAGTGAAAGTTTTTCTTACCAATTAACAGACCCAGCAGAGTATATTTAGGATTTAGTGTGCCTAATCTTATGATGACATGAGAGAGGCACACATTTCTGGAAAGGTCTTGGGCAAATTCCATGATGTAAAAGTAATGGTCACAAGCTGCTTAAGAACTCCAGCAGTGGACTGCAGCTAGGTCTCAGGAAAACAGGGACAAAGAGGCAGTGAAGAGAGTTCATTGTATGAAGCACATGCACAATAATTTTGTTTTAATTTGCTATAGGGTATGTGCACTCATTGGAGAAAGACATAGAGAGAGAGAGAGCACACAAGAGAACCCCCAGGGGATTGGGCTCACCATAATCCCTTCTCCTTCATTCTCCTTTTAGGGTTTTGGGCACACACACACATTGCTAAAATCAGAGCTTCCTTATGCTGCCAGGTCTAGGACTCAAACCACACAATAGGCCACCTTAACCACTACATCACTAGCTGACCTACAATAGTGGGTTTCTTTTTTTTAGAATCATTTTATTTAACTTTATTTATTTATTTTAATTTGTCAAATTGAGGGGGAGAGAGAGAGAGAGAGAAAGTGAGAAAGCAAGCCGCCAGGTTCGGAATTCAAACTATGGTTGGCCATGTCAGAGTCCAGAGCCTTTAACCACCACACCACCTGCCGGCCTCCACAATAGTGTTTTTGTTTTTTCTTTTTTTTTTGAGAGATTTTCACTGTAGGGCGCGTGCGCTCGCCAGACAGACAGAGAGAGACATAGAGACAGAAAGCGAGAAATCACCCCCTAGGGGGGATGGTCATGCCGCAATCCCTTCTCCTCCATTCTCCTCTCGGGATCTTGGGCACGCACGCACACGCGCCCGGCGTGAGTTTTAAGCCACTGGGTCCGGGACACGAACCGCGGTCGACTATGTGGGAGTCCAGCGACATAGCCATTACGCTAACTGCTGGTTCCCCACAATAGTGTTTTTAAAAATAGTAACTATTACTATTTTCTGATTGAGTTAGAGATTATAATAGATGTACCATGTTAGGAAAATGTGAGGAAAGGCAAAGGAAAAAAAGAATAAAAAGCAAATAAATTCATTCAAAACAATGCCTTTTTAGATTTAAGAGAATTAATGAATTTGGAAGTAAAAGACTAACAAATCTAAGAAGTTTAACTAGAAGTGCATTTGGACAGAGGGTCTTGCATTATTTTTTTTAAATTCTAAGATAAGTGTATAATCCTTAGGAAGGATATAACCTTCAAATACACCAAAAGTATTTGCATAAAGTTTATAGCAATAGATGAAAGAAAGGCAGGGTGGTATGGTAGCTTCTGAGAGAGTACAGTTAAAATGAGTGTATTTTGTGGATTAGGCAAACATGGGAATCACTACACTAGGAAACCCACTTTGTTTTATGTGAACCATTTAGCTGGCAGCAGAAGACCAGGACTGGGAAACAAGGAGATAATAGTTAGAAGGTTTGTTATGACAGGAAGCCTCAAAAGAAAATAATAGGCTTCTGAAAAGGAGAATGTCAGAATTTAAATGATGGTTCAGGAATCTGTTTTTTACTACTTGTATGGAGGATGATTTGTGCATGGTGAGAGGCTACAGGAAGGTAATAATTAAACCAAATGCAGATGTCTAAAAAAGCAAAAGTTAGAACACAATGGGGCATGGGTGCAGTATTAGAGATTTAACCTTTTGATTATTCTCTAAAAGAGAGGTGAAAACTATTTATGTTATTTTCAGATAATACTAAATTGGGACATGATAATAATTTCAATGGGGATCTAAAAACAATGCAATGATTTCTATACAATAAGCACATAAAACAACATATTAATTAAATTCAGTATAAAAATTCATCTATAAAACATTAATTTAAGTAAAATAATTAAGCAAAATAAATGAAATAGTGTGTTAGCAAAATATGTAGTTGTTTTCTTTTTGTTACCCATGACACCTTATATCTAGCCAATCAGTTGTATACTGAACCTTACAATACTTTCATTAAACTTGGGAATATGTTTAGACTTTTGCTCAATGTAGGATGATGATTTCCAGTAGTCTGAAAGAAAATAAGTTCTAAATTTAACATGGATATTGTCTCTCATGAATAGGCTCACAACCTAGGGCCAAGAAAACAGGACTTGTAGGAAAATGTTGCTGATATTTTTGTTAAGAACTATCAGGAGATTAGAACACTGAGGAAAAGAGATGATGTACTTTAAAGAGAGAGAGAGAGAGAGGCGGAGAGAGAGAAATGAAAAAAATTTGCAAGAGATAGATCCACAATATTGCCAAGTAAAAACAATCCAGAATTACATAGGAAGAGGCTTTATTCAGAAGAAAAGCTACTGCAATGGGGAGAACACTCATTTCAGCAAGCATCTTAAAATTGACATAAAAAGATATTTTCTTTTATAGGTAGGGAAGGCAAGTAAAGGAAGCTGAATAAGGAAGAGGAAATGGCCTATTGGGTCTGACAGGAAATTATCTTGTTGCTTCCCAGAAGCTGGCAAAGAGGGAAATGCTCCACTTTTTAGTGCTTACTTAGCCTTGGATGTGAGCAGAGTTCAGGAATCTGCTGTCAGGAGGGTAGCATGACTCATGTTTGGTCAAGATAAAGCCACCATAAGAAATAGGTAACTGAACACCCAGTCAGTATTACACAAGATACAGATACCGAACTAAGATACATATTTGGGTGAGGAATTATGTGCAAAATTCAATGTGAAGGCAGGATCATGGGAAACTATGTAGAAATTAAACTGCTTTGGAATCAGCAATGCAGGTTAATGAAGGCCACATGTTAGAAATAATTAGCACCATGGCCTAAAATTCTCGCTCAGTTCCCCCAAGCATAATGGACCAAGTTCTCTAGAGTTAGGGAGAGTTTCCCAGTAAATGAAGGAGGGGCTAGGGATGACAAAAGCTCCTTATAGACCAGAATAAGAAGTTGAACAAAATCCTCAGAAAAAAAATCTATATAGATATATAGATATAGCTTCAGACTTACAGCTTCAAGCAACTTTTTTTTGCTAATAGTCATATGATCTTGGATGAGAACCTGGACTCCAGAAAGGACCCAGGCATGTCTTATCTGAATATATACACACACACACACACACACACACATATATATATATACATATATATATATATATGTGTGTGTATATATATAATATTACAAATATATAATATATATATTTATGTAATGTGGTTGTATTGTATTATTAGAAAATTTTCTCAGATATCACATTGTAATAAATAAGTTTAATTAAAACTAGGCTATTTAAATCATTACAAAAGTTTTTAAAAATTTAAATTGGAATCTTCTTGAAAGACTCATGACTGTCAATTTATGTTCATTAAGATGAGCACAAATTCACAATAATAGCAACGGTAGCTATTATTTGTTGAGTATTTACTAAGTGCCAAACACTGAGCCAAGGCCTTTCATGCTTTATAATATGTAATCCTTTCAATACCTAATGGACAGATGGTATCATTATTATCAGTTTGGAGATAATGATTGTCTTTACTACAATCCCATGACATAAATGAAAGAGGTGCTGAATATTTAATAATTGAAGTTGCACAGCTTCTAAGATAAGCACCATAGGGGCTAGGAGGTAGCATAGTAGCTAAGGCACTAGACTTCCACATGGTCAACCTCAATTAGAGTCCCAGACACAGAGGCTTGAAAATCATGATAAGCACATGTGCATGCATGTCCAAAATCCCGGGAGGAGGCTGGAAGAGTGGGAGTGCAGTGTGGCCATCCCCACTGGGAGGTGATTTCTCACTTTCCCTCTCTCTGATGAGCACAGGCACTCTACAGGAGAAACCTAAAACAAACGAACAAAAACAAAACAAAAAAAGAAGAGAAAAGCACCATGAATTCAACCCAGATGCTTTTGATTCTCTAAGTCATGCTCTTTCACCTACTCTAAACTGATAAAAGACTCAAACTCAGTTACATTTCAATAAATGTGCTTTCACTGTCTGGGGTTCTGACTCATTCAGACCACTGATATCTCTTAATATGCACATATATTTAACTGTACATTTATGTTTAATGGACTTACATCTTGACATGTATGTTTAAAGGACTTAGATCATTCCCACAGGAATCACTAGAGGCCCACTTTTTTGGGGTGTAAATCACCTCATTTAATGATCCTTAGGCTTTGATATAATCTTTGTACTTTGTTTTTGTTTTGTTTTAAAATTACTAACTTATTATTCTGTTAACTTGTCATTTTGGAAGAATTTAAAGATAACATTAATCAATAATATGTAAGCTATAAAATTACACAAAAATATTTAGTAGTCAGTCAACATGTGTAATAGAAATAAGGTCTGATGCATATAATTATTAACTGTGCTTACAAATATAATGACTGATGTTTCTCATTTCTATTATATTACTTAATCTGGGGATTGGGGAAACAAAGTGATAAAAGTAAATAACATCTAATGAGACAAACTATATGACAGCAATTTTACATATAAGTTATTTATTATCAAATATTATATAATTTAAGCATTACTGCTCTTCCTACAAATAAGGAAATTAAAACTCAGAGGTTAAAAAAACATTCCTGAGTAAATATTCCTAATGTATGTGTAAAAATGAGACTTGAAATTAGATTTCTATAATATTATGAGTTTGTAATTTTCTGACTCCACACTAGCTACATTCAGCAATCCAGTAATTTCTGCAAATTTTCAATGAAATATTCTGCATCAAACAGAACAAACTAAAGATCTAATCAACATGTACTTTTAAGTTAATTTATTTAAACCACAGGTTTCATTCTACCCTGCTACTATGAGTATTCTGTTATCTACTATTAGGCTGAACATTAAAGAAATTTGGAAAAATGTAAAACAATATCCTCCTTCTTGCTTTCTCCCCATCTCTCTCACCCCAAAAGGGTATTGCCACAGTGGACTCCTCTTGCTTCTACTCCCAACGAGGACTTTAGTTATGCTAACCACCCAGCTCTTTTTTTAAAACATGGTCTTGCTATGTATTACAGGCCAGCCTTGAGCTTGTACGTGTCCTGCCTCAGTCTCTCCAAGTGCTGAAGTTACAGGTGCATGATATGGCACCCAACCCTTAGATTGGACTAGGAAATGGAATTTAGCCTCCCATGTAGTCCCAGCCTGTGAACTACAAGGTCTCAGCAGTTCAGGTTAACAGTGTGTCCCACCATGGCTTGTCTAGTTATTGCCGTTATTTTTAAATAACTATTTTTATTATTAGTTTTAATTTCTATCAAATAAAATATTTATTAAATATAAGCAAGATAAACAAAGACACTTTGGTAGTCTCAAGAATTTCTGATAGTATAAAAGAATACTGAGAATTTTAGAGCAATGGGGTTAGGGCTTCAATATATAAATTTTAGGGTGACACGATCTATTGCATAGCAAGAACAAAAAAGACATAATTACATAAGATGAAAGGAGAAAAGGATTACAGTTTGGCTGAGAGAAGACCCTGGACTCAGGGGTATACAAAGCTACAAACACTTGGAAGTAGACATCAAAATGAGCAAGGAGCCATTTGTGATCATCCCGGAGACTATGCCAGGAAGAAAGTTGAATAATATATCAGTGAAATATGAGATTAATTTAAGAAATATTTAAATTTTTAAATTTATAAAATATTAAGAGTCTGGCAAATTGCTGTCTAGAAAATCCAACATTAAGGACATTTAAATACATGGTCTTTTTCTAAGCTAAACTGCAGCAAACATTATTGTACTACCAGAAGAAAATGAGAAATAGTGTATTTCACATATTTCTACTTTTAGTTTTGGTTAATGAACTAGATGTGGGTGTAAATATTGAGAGGACGAGTGGAGGACTGCATTGTGGTGTAGTGATAAAACCCAACATTCTGGGGCCAGCAGTTAGCGTAATGGCTATGTTGCTGGACTCCCATGTAGCCGACCACGGTTCGAGTCCTAGACCCCAGTGGCTTAAGCTCACGCCAGGCGCGTGTGCGTGCATGCCCAAGATCCCAAGAGGAGAATGGAGGAGAAGGGATTGCGGCATGGTCATCCCCGCTACGGGGCAATTTCTCGCTTTCTGTCTCTCTGTCTCTCTCTGTCTGTCTGGCAAGCGCACGCACCCTGTAACAAAAATCTCTCAAAAAAAAAAAAAAAAAAAAAAAAGAGGGAACAGCAGGTAACCGAAC
>NW_006159750.1:2507841-2513479 GCF_000334495.1 Tupaia belangeri chinensis
GCGGGCGCCCACGCCCCCAAACAAAAAACCCCCCCAAAAAAAAAAAAAAAAAAACGAGGGACCAGCAGTTAACGTAATGCCTGTGTCGCTGGACTCCCACGTAGTCGACTGCAGATCGAGTCCCAGACCCGGTGGCTTAAACTCACGCCAGGTGCGTGTGCGTGCGTGCCCAAGATCCCGAGAGGAGAATGGAGGAGAAAGGATTGCGGCATGGCCATCCCCCCTGGGGGGTGATTTCTCTCTCTCTGTCTCTCTCTGTCTGGTGAGTGCATGCGCCCGATAGCAAAAGCCTCTCCAAAAAAAAAAACACCCAAACAAACAAACAAAAAAAAACAACATTCTGTGGCGCATTCCCACAGGGGAAACATACGAGGCTGATGTGCACAGATCTCCCTCTGTATGCTGGGCACATGCAGTCCCTTGATTCAGAACTGGCTGAAGTTGGGGATGGATCTCAGCATTCACCTTGGGGATACTTTCTCTATCTGTTCCTGTTGTTTATAGAGGAAATAAGTAAACTAACTTTACTTTTTTTTTTTGTAAAGAGGGTGGATGACATCATACCTCTTTCTAGACAAATAATTTGAAAAGCTCACTTCTTATTTTCTGGAACCAAAAATTCTTTTCCAGTTATTTAAGTTTTTTAACAACTGTGTAAAAACATTCTCTTTTCTTGAATAAAACAAAGAAAATGAAAAAAAAAACCCTCTTAGCATTTATTAGCTAATGCTCAAAAGAATTTTGCTATCTTTGAAAAGAAAAATGATGTCTTTTATTTTGTATGATTATGCTGTGATCTCATCAGTGGTTTGAATACAGCCTCTAATTAAAGTTATACAATCATATACTTAAAATCATAACCCCTTTGAAGAATAGTATAAAACTGAATACTAGTTGGTAAAAATGAAGAAAGAAAGATTTTACCCTTTCAATAGTATGATCTTATGTATTAAAGGATACTTGAATGTGAAGGCGCAGATTATACATAAAACATACATGATATTTGTATATACAATATAACATACACACTATATATGCATATGAAATGTGTCTTGTATACAAAGAGAAAGATGTGCATGCAGACATACATACATGCGATATAAAATAAGGTAGTAGTCAGGTAATATCTCATATGAACAGTATTTTATAGCCTACAATTTCTCAACAAGACAAATGATAAATAAGATTTAGATCCAAGTGTTTTTTCTAATAAAATGTCATTATGGAAGGTATATGCTGCCATCAATTAGTGTGTGAGAAGGCCTGCACTGATGTTTCTGCTACCCATTCTTTGCTCAGTTGATTACAAACTTCGGCCACCCTAATGAATAAAGTTGACAGGACTTCATTGTTAGCCAATCAAAAGGGGGGAAAAGTAGCTAAAAACACAAAAGCTGTAGGCTAAGAAACAAAAGTTTGCAGTGAGCCTGACCCCCACCAACTGCCTGAATCAGAGTGTATTATGGCAAACTCCTATTGGCTCCATGCTGGAACTGGCTTGGTAGAAAGTGATTTTTGAGTTGAGGGTGGGGCCTGTGGACTAGAAATAAACATAATATAAACACACAACGACATATAAATTTAGAAAAGCGAGGACAGGGTGAGCCTAACTTCTCTGATGGAGAAAGCTGTGACCTCAAGCTAGCCTCAGGTTTATTATTTTATAGGGAAGAAAATGGGGTAGAGGAAATGAAATGCAAAGCCAGTTATTTTCAGATGTTAATTGGCTGGTAATGGGAAAATAACTGTTGTCATGTGATTTCTCTGATCTTTTGAGACTGATTCTGATAAACACATGTGACTTCCTTTAATCTGATACTACTTTGCAGTATCCATAATAGCACATAGCTGATGTGTTCATGTGTTAATTGCCTTCATTGCTATGCAAATGAAGCTCATGGCTGCATGTTGCTGAAGGTCACCATGTTTGCTCAGAATGGCCATTCTCCACAGCTCTCCAGGTTGGACATGAAGTCAAAAGTCTCTCATAATGGTGATGCTGGTAACCTTATGCTTGTGAATAGTCTGTCTTTCAGGATGCCAGCCATTGACTGGAGAAAAAAGGTCCAGCCCCTATGAGTAAGGATTTACAGCAAGACATTTAGGAAAACTGGTATTCACTAATCAGGTTGGAATTGTGAGTCTGATATCCAGCTCTAAAAGATAAATGGATATATACTCTAGAAACAAAACTAAAACCTTTCATAAAGAATGAGAAAATAGGGACCAGCAGATAGCATAATGGCTAGGTCACTGGACTCCCACGTAGTTGACTGCGGTTTGAGTCCCGGACCCTTGGCTTAAACTCACACCAGGTACATATGCATGCGTGCCCAAGATCCCGAGAGGAGAATGGAGGAGAAGGAATTGTGGCATGGCCATCCCCCCATGAAGTGGGGGGTGATTTCTAGCTTTCTGTCTCTCTGTCTCTCTCTGTCTTTCTGGCAAGGAAATGTACCCTTTAGCAAAACTTCTCAAAAAAAAAAAAAAGAAAAGAAAGAAAGAAAGAAAATACAGTAAAGTATGTGGCTTCATATATTACTTAGTCTTATGTAGAATACCTGATAGATGATCAAGCTTCCTTAAGAACTGAATGGATCTTAAGAAATGAAATAAACATGCCTACTTTTATCCTGACTCACAAAACTAACTTGAGACTTTCTTGAAGTAAAGAAACAAAAACTACAGAATGTCAATTGCAAAATTTTCTTTTGACAACCCATAGTATGAACAGAAGCAAACAGGGAAAAAAAAAAAAAAAAAAAAAGAAGGAGTACGCAACTCAATAGTACCATAAGTACCATAAACAGGACAAATATAAACTGCTGGGGGAAAAAAAAAACAAAAACAAAAAAACAAAAAAAAGAAACAGTAAACAAGATAAAATCATGGCCATAAAAAGGAACTAGAGAAGAGCCAGCAGGTGGTGTAGTAGTTACTGCACTGGACTCCCACATGACTGATCATGGTTTGAGTACCAGACCTGGCTGCTTAAAAATCATGCTAAGTGCAGGGAACCAGCAGTTAGTGTTATGGCTATGTCGCTGGACTCTCACGTAGTCGACCGTGGTTCGCGTCCCGGACCTGGTGGCTTAAAAAATCACGCTGGGCGCGTGTGCGTGCGTGCCCAAGATCCCAGGAAGAGAATGGAGGAGAAGGGATTGCGGCGTGACCATCCCCCCTGGGGGGTGATTTCTCGCTTTCTGTCTCTATGTCTCTCTCTGTCTGGCTGGCGAGTGCATGCACCCTATAGCAAAACCCTCTCAAAAAAAAATCATGCTAAGTGCATGCGTGAGTACATATAAGATCTCAGATGGAGAACAGAAGAGAAGAAACTGTGGCATGCTCATCCCCTCCAGTGGGTGATTTATCACTTTCCCTCACTGTCATTGTATCTCTCTGTCTCTCTTGGGCAAATGCACATGCCTTATGGCAAAAACCTTTAAAAAATGAAAAAAGAATATATATAGAGAGAAGTAGACTAGGAGACTGTCTAAACCACCAGCTAACATTGGCCAACAGTGAGTGACCTCCTGTGAGACAAAGAACTAATGATCTGAACAAAATTTGTTTGCAACAACATTCTTGTACCTAATTTTTGCCCACTGAATACAAATGGTTAATACATTTATGTCATAAGTCTATCAACAAAGGCATATTACATTATCAAGTAAACACTCCAGTGAAAAACTCATAGCAGGTTAAGGGTTATAGCCAAAACATCTGCTTGCTTACATACTGTCAACCATTTGATTATCAAGGTAGAATCTGGGAAGACTATTTTTTTAGCATTATTCTTTTTTTTAGCATTCTTCTAAAACTAGGTTATGTACTGGTACTCCTACTGATGGTACTCCAAGGATTAGTGCCTTTACTCAGGATATCAATTAGTGTGTATATGTGAGTGTGTGTTTTTGTGTAATGGTAATAAATAAATAAAAGTATTGTAATAAGACTTCATAGAAACTCATGCTTATGGCACAGCCATGGTAGCATGGCTAAGCATGCTGCTAAGAGGCTGACCTCTACAGGTTGGAACCATAAGGGAAACCCAAGTTTATTCTATGTTCAACTTAAAGTCTGAGCAAGACAGTGTGTGTCTGTAATATCAGTGACCCTGAGAGGCTGAGATATGAGGATCATGAGTTAGAGACTGGCCTGGGCAATATAGCAAAACTCTGTCATGGCCAACTCAGCTTGAATCCCAGACCTGGTGACTGGGCACATACGCATGCATGCCCAATATCCCAAGAGGAGAGTGGAGAAGAAGGGTTTGCTGCATGGCCATTCCCCCTGGGGGATGATTTCTCACTTTCCCTCTTTATGTTTGTCTCTTCTCTGGGGTGAGCACTTGTCCTATGGCAAAAACCTTAAAAAATAAAATAAAACTGTGGAGTGTAATGGTGCGTGGCTGCAGTCCTAGCTAGGAAGCTGAGGCTGGAGGATTGGAGCAGTGAAACACAGTCTACAAATTAAATAAGCAAAAGAATTTCATTCTTAAGCAGACACTACTCAGCAAATCAAAAATCTCCTCTCCATTGTGTACTTTTAGACGAAGAGATGCAAAGTTCTACTTTGGGTCTGCTTACTGAAAAAAGAAAGGGAATAACATTCAACCCCAGAAATTGTACCAAATAATTAATATCCCCTTACTTTGAACTTTTATAATGTGAACTGACAATAGATAATGAAGCATTAAAGATAAGGTCAAAATATTTTTTCTACCTAAGTTTATCTTTATTTCTATCAAACTGTTGAGTGGTAATGATAATTGGTAGCAAAACTGACTGATTTTAGTTTCACCTTCTTTTATCCACATCCTCCTAACCCTGAAGAAAATCCTCCTACAGGGATTAAAACATTTATATAGCCCAAGAATAAGAAAAACAATAGGAATAGTTAATAGTCCTTCAGAAAAACAAAAGTCCGTATTGTAGTTAGGGAGGACATCTTGTGTTGTTTGCTGTTCTTTTGAACACTTACGATGTTTTTAGCACGAAACATATGCTCAGACATTTCTTTTTACTTCTAGATTCCCCCTCTTTCAATCAGGAAAAAAAAAAATTATGAAGAGAAGTTCACTCAACACTAATGATTATTGAGATTTTCATTTGATTGGGATATAAATAGAATTTGTGAAGATTGGTGGGTTAACCAATGGTAATGCTTTGGAAACAAATTAGGAGTATAAATTGTTGACTAAAAATAACTGCTTCATAGGAACCCAATCCCACAGTGAGTGGGAATGAGTAAAGCACGGTTCCTCCTGGGAATAAAGAACTTTCTGAGATGAATTACAAGTAATAAAAGAAGAAAGTCACATTCTTAACTGATGAATGGAAATCCCTGAGGAGAAAAGTGCTCATTTGTACTTTTCTTCTTTTGTGTGAGGCTGATTTCTAAGATGTTGATTTTATTGTGTGAGCAGCTTCTTTTCTCTTCAGATTTGTCTGGATGAAAAAGATTGTCATATAATTGTTGTGATTACTTTAACTCAATTTTACTAAATGCTTCAGTACTTAACCAGGATTTTTTCCATTGATACATTACTTATTTTAGAACCTAAGAAAATATTTTAAAATGTACATTAACCAAAATAAGAAGGATAACTTTTTCTTTCTTACCCACTCACTCTTTC
>NW_006159750.1:2513759-2527665 GCF_000334495.1 Tupaia belangeri chinensis
CTCTGTAATGACTTCCCCTATCACCTTGACACTTCCTGCACGCCTTCCCCATGTTTTTCTCCATGATACTTACCACCATCTGACATCCCATTGTGGGTATTGAGTAAGCATAATTCTAAGATAACCTCCAATGAATCATACCTATACACACAACCCAGGTAGGACCTGTGCCCTACTTCTAGATTATAGGATATGGCAAAGGTATAGGATGTTTCTCCCTTGATTAGGTTAAGTTCCTGAGACTCCTTCTTAGCAGACTGGAGCAACAGCTTCTCCTGATGACTTTGAAGAAACAAAACAAAAACAAAACAAAACAAAACAAAAATAACAACTACCAGGTTGTAAGAAGCTGTGATCACAAGGCAAGTAACTTTGGGGGCCCCTTTAAGCCAAAAGTGGTCCTGCTGATAGGCAACAAGAAAATGAGAACTTCATACTTACAGCTTCAAGCAACTGTATTTTGCTAATAATCATATGATCTTGGAAGAAAACCTGAACTCCAGAAGGGAGCACAGCCCAACCAGCACTTTGATTGTAGCCTTACAAAGGACTCAGGTAAGTCTTATCTGAACTCATAACTGAAAGATGCTGTGATTTAAAGACATGCTGTTGTAAACTCCCAAGTTTGTGGCAACTCGTGATCCAGGAGTAGAAAACAAAATACACACTGTGATTCACTATCTATACATCTGTATACTTACCACCTGCTGCCTGTCCACCTGCCCACAACACACATGCTAGACTGTGAGCTACAGAATAGGGTGCTAGTGATTGCTGTTTGCTTGTCCTACTTTGTAAACTCTTGTGTCTCTAGCGCCTAGACTATTATTCGACTCCAAGTAGACTTTCCATAAATATATGTCAAATGAAAAAATGTTTCTGGAAAGTTCAGTTTCCATAAGTGAATATATTTTACTTTAAAGCCATTATAGAATTAAGTCCCAGATAATATTTTTAGATGAATGGACTATTAATATATAAGGAATTAGCTTCCCTCTATCCCATGGCTCTATTTTAAATTTTGATTAGAAAGTTCACTTGTTTTGAACAAAAGTAAGACATTTAAAAAGTATTTAATCATGCATTCAACTATCCAACGTATATTAGACACTTCTACTGCATGGATGACTATAGTGGGTTTTGGGGAGCACAGAGCTGAAGAGCACTTCTCTTCAGTCCAATATAGGAGATAAGAAAGTTACCTAAATTACATTAAGAATACAAAGAATTTTCATAGTAGTAGTTTTAGCAATCATAATAGCAGTATTAGCAAAGTTCGATATGAACAAAGACAGACAAGAGGAGTTGCTAGCATTATGGAGTTGCTGCTATATGCCACGCCCTGTGCAAAGCACTTCAAATTCATTATTTCATGTTGTTTTCCTTATGACCCTATGAGAAGCCGCTATACACAGCTTTGTTTTATAGCTAAAGAAAGGTAGAGACAGCCAGTTTAGGTAACTAACCCGTGGATACATAGTAAGTGATCAACCTGAGATTTTGACTCATATGTGCCTAATTCTAAAGCCTAAACATGTAACCGTGATACTAATGGCTCTTAAATATTAAGATGAATGTGATTTATCTAAAGAGTTTTTAAAAATAATCCTATAATGAAAGTCTATTCTCCAGTGATTCTAGGACATAACTAAGAAAATGTGCTTCTCTCTCTTTTACTCTCTCTGTATGTCTCTCCATCTCTCTGCAATTACTCCATTGATTCTGACAGGGCATCTAACACCACACTCCAAGTAATATGGCACTATAAATAAATTGAGTCTCAGGGAGAGGTAAAAAAGGAAGGCTGCCTTCAAATAAGTAACCAAGTAGAAAAATATCAGAAGATATTGAAAGACAATAATGTTAGGGTCCTGAGATCGAGCTAACCATTGGTGATGCAGAAAAGACGACAACAATGCAATTACATAAGAGGCTTTTATTTTCCAGCTAGCTGGGGACCGAGGTTCTGCCTGACACAATGGATTTCAACAAGGACCCCGAGCCGGGGACCAGCAGTTACATAATGGCTATGTCGCTGGACTCCCATGTAGTCGACCGCAGTTCTAGTCCTGGACCCAGTGGCTTAAACTCACGCCGGGCACGTGTGCATGTGTGCCCAAGATCCCGAGAGGAGAATAGAGGAGAAGGGATTGCGGTGTGGCCATCCCCTCTTGGGGGTGATTTCTTGCTTTCTATCTGTCTGTCTGGTGAGCGCACGCGCCTTATAGCGGGAAAAAAAAAAAAAAAAACCAAAACCCCCCTCCTCAAAAAGAAAAAGAAAAAAAAAAGAAAAAAAAAAAAGGACCCCAAGCCTAGGATAGAGGGATCTTTTATAGCTCATGATAGCAATGCAGGAAGTACAGTAAGTAATTTTCCACACAAGGGAGGGGGTATGTGAAAGCCAGAGGCCTGCTGTCGCCACATGTTTAGGTTTAGATTAGGACTTTAGGACTTTCAGTTGAGTTAGGTTGACCTCGCCCTGGCATCGTCAGGGCCCAACCGCATTTTGTTTACCTATGTGGTCCCAGATTCCTCAGGCTCCGTCCTTGAGGCCCTATCATGGTGGTGAAGTCTTAACATGGCGATGGTTATGCCAACTCGGTTTTACAATAACAACACCAACAAAAGCCATGTCTATTGGGGCATGCAGGACATACTCTAGACAGTGTAAGTGAATATAACTAAGACTCACAGTAAGCATGACATGATGGTATTAAGAGAACTAATAGGAGAGGGAGGTATATGCCTAATCATAAAGGTCTGTCTGCCATTCTAAGAAAAGATCCTTACAGTAAATAAAAACAGGATCAAAAGGCAAATTATCTTCTTTTAAGAGATTTTAGATAATGGATTATTTATTGAACTGTTCTGTGACTTGGTTTCCTTTTATGTAAGTAGAGATAGTAATACTATTTTATAAAATAATATATAAAAAGCACCTTAGATAGTGTCTTGCATATATGTACACACACACAAATACACACACACACACACACACACACACACACACAATTAATCATTAATCTTATGCTGGAGTCAATTACTTCACCCCTGAATAATTTTTAGGCCAAGTCTCTCTCTAGTAGCCATTTAGTGAATCAATTCAATGGAAGAAATTCTGAACACAAGATCAACTAGAATATTCAGTGTGTTCCAAGTATATACAGTTTGAGAAGGGATAGAGGCATAGGGTCAGATCTGAGAAATGTTTAGAAGCAAAATTTACAGAACTTGAAAATAATTGGGTGTTAGGAGTGAGAGAAAAATAAGGATAACTTCCAGATTTCTGACTTAGGCAGTTGGTGATTTCACTAGTGAATTCCCCTCGCTGTGTCCTGAGTATCGGCTTTGTTAGTTGTGACAGGAGATGTTAGACACTTTTTCTCTTCCATTAGCTGACTGTCTATGGGGGTTGGTAATTTCGTCTATGCTGAAAGCATCACTGTTTCATCTGCTCCAGGGATACTAACACAGCCGATTTCATAGTTTCGTCAAGTTGCCTTAGCCTTGCTTCTGGCTATATCTTGATTTATATCAACACACTTAAAGCCTCGTTAATATCACCCGGAGTAGACTGTCAACAGGAGTAAGCTTTTCTAGCAAGTTTTCTCCCACCTCCTGTTGCTTTTAGGTTCATCAAGCAAGGCATATGTTTCTGTCATTGCCAAATTACTGACATATACCACAGAAAGTGCATTCCATTAATTGCAGGGCTGTGTTAGAAATACCTTGATGCTGGAGCTAGTGAAGGTACCCATTATGCATGCACTAATGGTATGCCTTGTACCTATTCCCCAAAGCCCAGCTACAAAATGCCAAACATTTGTCATCATGAAGTGAAATCATTAGAGAATATGGGTGACTTTTGATAAGTGCCTACACTTGAAGAGCTCTTAGTGAATAGCAAATCATGATAGCATTTTTTTTGGAGAGAGTAAACATTACAAATAGATGCCTGTTTAAATATATATTGATAAGTAAAGAGAAGTCCATGACTATGTATGAAACTCTAATCTCTACTCATAATAACTTTCCTCAGTACATACCATTACCCCTAAAAATTCACATTCAACTTATTTATATATATATATATATATATATATATATATATGCCCACACATACATATACATACATACATGAGGATAAACATGTGGAATATCAATTGGGCAAAAGAATAAACAAAAGGAATAGCAATGGGATAAAAAGTCAACAATATATGAACCAATACATATTTCAGAAAATTTGTAAGTGTTGTAAGTGGCACTATGAAGGATAGATTTGAAGAATCAAAAATGGAGACACAATGATCAGTTGAGAGATTATTACTGGAACAGTGATGGTGAATAGTTTGGATGTCAGAAGAAGTCATGTTTTATATTTAAGTTGTTAATGCATTATGAGTTAATTTTAGTACATGGTGAGACATAGGGATTGTCTTAGTCTGTTCTTGCATTGCTAACAGAAATACCTGAACCTATCTACTTTTATAAATAAGATAGCTTATTTACAAATTAATGATTTTGATGGCTGGGAAGTCCAACCATGACAGCATGATTGAGAGAAGTATAGAGGATGTCAGGTACATGCAGAGAAAGAGAGAGCTCCTGAATGACTGGTCTCTTTTTTATAAGACTCAGCTGTTATGAGAATTAATCCCTTATTATAAAAGATTAAATTCATTTGGTCTCTCAAGACATCATTAATTTATTGTTGAAACTAATGCTTCTATGACACAAACATCATGAACTAATCATCACCCACTAGGCCTCATCATAGGACATTATGAACGAATTTAAACTTTCACTTGATCTATTTACAGTACAGCTAATACAATAAAGTCCAAACACATGAATTTCTGGGGGTGTATCCAAATCACAGGAGGAGTCCAGTTTCATTCTGAATATGGTTAAGTGGTATTCCCAGCTTATTTGTGTTCCCACCATTAATTGAAGAGACTATACTTTCTTCAATGGATGTTCCTAGAAGCTTTAATAAAAATTGACTGACTATATGTACATAGATCAATTTCTGGGTTCTCTTTTTCTGTTCCATTGATCTATATTCCATCGGTCTGTGTGTCTGTTTTTTTGTTCGTTTTGCCAGAATCATGCCAGTTTTGTTACTATTATTTGGTAGCATATTTTGAAATATGGTAGTGTGATCCCTCTAGTTTTATTCATTACCAAAAGAAAGCATAGTAAAACACTTCATGACATTGTCCTGGACAATGAGTTTTTGAAAGAACTCTCAAAATCGCAGACAACATAAATAATAAATAAATAAAATTACACCAACTTAAAATGTTTCCACAAAGCAAAGGAAACAATTAACAGAATGAAGAGATAACTCACAAAATGGGAGAAAATAATTGCAAACTACATATATATATGACAAGGCATTAATAACTACACTATATGAAGAAATCACATGATTCAGAAGCAAAATAATAATAAACTCAGTTTTTAAATGGGCAAAGTAAATAAATAGCTCTTGAAGTAAATATCAGTAATCAACAGAGAAATGCAAAAAAAATTCACAATGAGATATCATTTTATTTCAATTAGAGTGGCTGTTAACACAAAGACAAAAAAATAACAAATGTTGATGAGCCTGTGGAGAAGGGGTCATTCTTTTATACTTTAGGTGCTAATGCAAATTAGTAAGGCCATTATGGAAAACACTTTGGAGGCTCTCAAAGAAACTGAAAATAGAACTGCAACATAATCCCACAATGCCACTATTAGGCAAAACTCCAAAGGAAAGGAAACCCATAAAGTCATAAAGATATCTACACCCCGATGTTTATTGTGCGACTATTCACAAGTGCCAAGATATGGAATCAAACCAAGTGCCCATAAACAAACAAATGGATAAAGAAAATGTGTGTGTGTGTGTGTGTGTGTGTGTGTGTGTGTGTGTATGTGTGTATTCAGTGGAATACTATTCAACCCCCAAAAGAATAAAATACTGTCATTTGAGGTAACATGGGTGAGTCTGAAGAACATCTTAGGTAAATAGGCAGAGAAAGAGACATAGCCCTTGCCTTCACTTGCTTATGAAAATTAAAAGGGACAACCTCATAGGTATAGAGAGTAGAAAAATGACTACTAGAGTCTGGGAGAGTTAGAAGGGAGGAAGACCAGAGAAAGGTCAGTTAATTAAAGCAAAATTACAAATAGGTAAGAGAAACTTAATAGTGTTTAAAAAAAAAAAGGCAGTAGGGTGACTATAGTTAGCAATTTATTGCATATCTCTAAAGGATTTTGAATGTTTTCAACACAAAGCAATAACAAATGTTTAACATAATGGATATTTAATTATCCTGATTTGATTAGTACATATTGTATTCCTATTCTGAAAAATCACTTTATACCTCATAAATATGTACAATTATTATATGGTACTTAAAAATGTTTCAATATGGCATGCAAACAGTTTATTGTTTTGCCAGAATCGATAGGTATCATTCTACAGCTTAACATATTCAAGGGCTCTCCTTTATGAAGAATACAGTTGAACCTCATTGATATCGATGGCTTCTCATCGCCTGCACCCCATTTATTCAAATTTGTGCCACACTGGATTAAATGTGTCATGCTATTTTCCACTATATAATTTATTTTTTTATTATTCATACATTAAATCACTATACATCATTTAGATTGTGAAGAGATTTTACCCAGCATGATATACACCTCTGTCCAGCACAATTGAGACCACCATACATATCCTCGTAAGCTCTTATTCAGTAAATATTTACTGAGCACTTAGTATATGCCATGCCTAGTCTCCAATGTCCTCTGCTCTAGTGATATAACCACTTAATAAACTCAAATGTTAACATTTAGTCATATTATCAATAAATGTTTTAAGTACCTACCATGTTTCAGACAAAGTTCTAAGTTCTGGGATGTGGCAAAACAAACAAACAAACAAACAAAATTCAGTAGATTCTAGTGCCTACCTGCAGGGGACTTACCATCTAACTAGGGGTAACTCAGTCAACAGATGAAATAAAACGTTTTCCGTGCCAGAGGGTTCTAAATATTTAGAGAACAATAAAGCATGGGGGAGAGGAATTAGTAGTGTCATCTTGAGTAAATGAGATTTTAAAAAGGGTGGTTAGGGCAGACCTTAGTTCCAATGTGTGTTTGAGCAAGGCCATGTAGAAGAAGACAAAGAAAGCTATGCAGAGGTCCAACAGGAGAGCGTTCTATGAAACAGTATACTACAACAGGGTAAAATAAGGGTGCTGCAATCTTACACATTCATCTCAAGAAAGAAATAAAAACTATTAGAATGAAAACCAAAGGTGCAGACACTTGGTATACATTAACTGGTGACATACAATGTCTCTCCTTCACAGCCTGGTTTGCTTCACTCAGCAGTAAATCTTCCATATTCTTCCACTTTCTGTCAAAAGCCATGGTTTTACTGATTTTTTTTTTTTAATGCTGAATAGTATTCCACAGAGTATATGTGCCACAGTTTTTCAATCCATTCATCTGTTTGTGGGCATTTGGGTTGATTCCATGTCTCAGCAATTGTGTATTGTGTTGCCATAAACATCGATGTGCAAGCACTTTTCCAATTAGAAATTCTGTCCTTTGGGTAGATACCAAGGAGTGGGATTGCTGAATCATATGGCAATTCTATTTGTAGATTGTTGAGGAATCTCCAAATTGTTTTCCACAGGATATAGAAACATAATAAATGGATGTGAATACTTGATATAGTGTGTGTGAAAGAGTAGAGTCTGAGGAAGGACATTTAAAGGAAAATAGAGAGGCAAAACATTAATGGGACAAAGAAATGTATTATCTGTTGAAGATAACTTTATAGTTTTATCAACTGGGCAAGGGAGAAATGTTCACATGTTGAAATATTCACTTTGTAAGCTAAATAATGTGATTGAATGTATAAAAGAAAATGAAATTAAAAAAAAAGAAAACCAAAGATGCATAACATAATGTAATATTCATTGTTGAAAATAGTGAATATGATAATATTCTTGATTTGATTATCACACACTGCAAACATGCTTTGAATACCACAAAGATATACAATTTAATGTAAGAAATGATAAAGTAAATAAAACATTTTTAAAAAGTACAAATGCAAAGTTCTGCAGTGGAAGCATTTTTGGAGTAATCAAGGAACAGCAAAGAAATCCAATGTGATTGGAGACAAGGGAACAGTGGGAAGAAAAGAAGATAAGATGAGAGAAGAAATATAGGGCAGACTGTTGAGATCACTTCAAGGATTGTAGATTTTACACAGCATTAACTTCAAATGGACGATATACATATGACCTACAGTTTTTTACTAGAATACTACAAAGCACTAGGATGGGAGCAGAGAAACCTATCAGAAGTATATTGCAATAATCTTTTTTTTTTTGAGAGTTTTTTTTTGCTATAGGGCACATGTACTCACCAGAAAGACAGAGAGAGAGAGAGAGAGAGATAGAAAGTGAGAAATCACCCCCCCAGGGGGTATGGCCACACCGCAATCCCTTCTCCTCCATTCTCCTTGGGATCTTGGGCACACACGCACGTACATCCAGTGTGAGTTTAAGCCGCCAGGTCCGGGACTTGAACCACGGTTGAATACATGGGAGTCCAGCAACATAGCCATTATGCTAACTGCTGGTCCCATATTGCAATAATCTTGATAAGAGGCAGTATTGCTGTAGACTAAGGTAACAGTTGTATAGGTGAGAAGAATCATTTGGATTCTAGACATATTTGTTTACTTGATTGCTGGCCAAATAACATGTAGGGTGTTGGGAAAAAAATAAAATTCAAAAGTCAAGTTACAATTTACTATGATAGTAAAGACATTAGAAAGAACATATTTTAACCAAACTAGTAAGTCTGGAATGTTCATTACAAATCTATGTGAAGTCTCAGAAATAAACCCCACAGCCAACTAATTTTTTGACAAAAAGCACCAGTCAATCCACTGGGAAAAAGAAAACCTCTTTAGCAAATGGTGCTGGAAAAACTGGGTATCCATCTGCAGAAAGATAAAACTGAATTATCTTTTCACCATTAACAAAAATCAACTAAAAATGGATCAAAGATCTAAACCCAAGACCTCAAAATATAAAACTACTGCTGGAAAACACTGGAAAAACTATTGGAGACATGAGTGTAGGTAAATACTTCTTAAATAAACCCACGAAGTACAGACAATACTCCCAAAATATACAAGTTGGATTACATAAAATTAAGTTTTGGCACAGCAAGACACAGTGATTAGTTGAAATTGACAACTGTTGGAATGAGAGAATATTTTGTTTTGTAAAGTATGCCTTAGATAAGTGATTGATAACCAGTATACATAGGGCTTACCTGAAAAAAAAAAATGATCAACCAAATTAAAAGACTGGTAAAGGAACTGAACAAGCAACTCTCTAAGAAAGACAAATGAACAACCAAAAAAGCATATGAAAAATGCTCAACATCCCTCATCATGAAGGAGATACAAATCAAAACCACAGATACCACCTAATCCTAGTCAGAACGGCTAAAATTTAAAAATATATATATTATTTTCTGGGAGAAGGGTTATTTGCATAAGTTCAATAATGCTTGTTGCACTGATTCAGAAATTGGAAATACTCATTATTGGACAGGGCTTTGACTGGAATGTCATATCTGAAGATTAATTAGAAACTATGGAACTAAGGTGAATCTCAATTAAGCTAACAGAAGCTCTTAGAAAGATGGCCTGGTACCATAAATAGTTCTGCCTGGCAGAGAGGATTAGAGAAGATATATGAAAGAATTTATAACATAAAATAATCTGGGTATTTCCAGCCCAGCATTGTAATCAGTAGAGATTGCAAAAGAACAACCACATCAAAGAATTATCTTGAGAAAGACTTTGAAGGAAGAAAAAGAGACTAATCTTTGCTAGCTGATGGTACATCACAGAATACACTTGGTTAGGGCTGAATTGAGAAGGTTTATTTGTGACTAGTGTGCTGGACATTTGCTTTTCAACAATTTGAGTAGCTGACATGTGAATATTTTCTCAAAAAATATTTAAAACCATACTGTTTCTGTTATTATAGAGTCACAAACAAAATTATACAAAATTATAAGAAATATTTTAAAATTTTGACCCCAGTCAGAATGTCTAAGATTGAAAAAACAAAAAAATGATAAATTCTGCTGGGGGTGTGGTGAAGGGGAACTCTCTTACACTGCTGGTGCAAAAATAAATTAAAATTTTAAAAAGGTCAATGCTGGTGAAACTGTGGTGAAAAGGTAACTCTTCTACACTAGAATATAAATTATTACAGCCACTGTGGAGAACAATATGGAGGTTCCTCAAAGATCTACAAATAGAACAACCATATGCTCCACTTCTGGGTATCTACCCAAAGAACAGGAAAATACTCAGCAGGAAAGCAGGAAAAATCCTTCACATCTATGTTTATTGCAGCATTATTCACAATTGGTAAGACACGGAACCAACCCAAATGTCCATGAACAGATGAAAGAATTGAAAAAGTGTGGCACATATACACTATGGAATACTACTCAGTCATATAAAACAAGAAGAGCCTGGCATTTGATAGAAAGTGGGCAAATATGGAAGATTAACTGCTGAGTGAAGCAAGCCAGGCTGTGAAAGAGAGACATTGTATGTCTCCACTTAATTTATAACTACTGTTCACACTCTATGGAGGAAAATGAAAGACTAGAGGATAAAAAAGCAGGGAAAATGGTTATGAATACTGAAAGTGTGGAAAGAGAATGGTAGATGGGGGAGAGTAAGAGGAAAGGAATCAAGGAGAAAAATAGAGGCAAGATATTTGAGGGACATAGAAATGGATAATTGTCTGCTGATAATGTACATGGTATTTTCAACTGGACTGATCGGAAGTATGTTCATGTTGAGTAAATTCATTTTATAAGCTGTAATGATATACAGTGACTGAATGTATAAAATAAATTAAAAATAATAATGAAATAAAATAAAACAAATATTTGCTACTTCAATGGCTGGAATTGCATAATTTTTGTGAAAGAATTCAAATGACTGTAGTATTTATTCTTTATATATTGAAATATGGAAGCATAAAATAAAACCTGACTACATCATTCATAAATTCAAAAGCTTCTAATATGACCCAGCTATGATGGTACAGACATCAGAGCACCACTGTGTGACACTGAAGCTGTGTGGGAAGGTCTTAGGTTTAGATCTTAGACTGTGACATTCTGGGCCATAATCCTGCATGGCTGGAGGGCTGGGGTGAGGTGAAATGGTTTGGAGGGTGAGTTTAGTAAGGGGGAATTTTGGTGTGGCATTAATTCTGCCAAGGGTACTTGTCTCTCTCACTCTCTGTGGTTTTTTTTTCCCCTCTCCATATCTCTCATAAAATAAAGACATAAATAACATTTAAAAAGTTCTAACATCTTAATTATAGCTTAGAGAGTAAATTCTAAACATAGCATAGAAACATAGTAAATGAATGTGAATACCAGATATAGTGTGTGTGAAAGAGTGGAGTCTGAGGAAGGAAATTTAGGAAAAAAAAAAAAAAAAAAAGAGGAGCAGGGAGGCAAAACATTAATGGGGAAAAAGCATTAATGGGACAAAGAAATGTGGTATTACCTGTTGAAGATAATTTTATAGTTTTTTTCAACTGGACTAGGGAGAAATGTTCACATGTTGGAATATTCACTTTGTAAGCTAAATAATGTGATTGGATGTATAAAAGGAAATTAAATAAAAAATATTTAAAATAAAAAAAAGAATTTATAACCTTCCCCTTCCCCTTATCTTCAGCCTCATATCTTATATTCTGTGCCTTTAGCTTTATGATCCAGCAATAATGAAACCTTGGCTGTCTCTTACACATTCTTGCTTTTTCTAACCTCTGTTTCTTAGCTCTTTCTGGTTTCTTTTTTCTGAGATAAACGTTCTACCTTTGCCAGAATAACTTTGACTCATTTTACAAGGCAGAGCTCAAGTGTTGCCTCTTCTAGGGTCAAACAATATGTTTTCTCTCTGTGCTATTACAGTACCCTGTACTCTTTGCTATTACAGTATTTAACACTTGTTACTGGAATTATCTGTTCAGATATCTCCACAGTGAACTAAAGATCTTGGAGGTCAGCGACTATACTTACTACACTTTTCTATCTGCAAGCCTGACTATACTATCTAGCTCATGGAAGGCAAGCAATGTCTGCCCTTCAAACTGAAAATAAGAGAACTAGTCTTTGTGGTCTTCTGACATACATACAAACTGTTTTTGTGTGTTTACTCCTGCTATTTCAATTACTCTTCTTATTCACCAATCTGTCCTACATCTTCTCATCCTTTCATGCCTAACTTAAGTGCCATTTTACCTCAAACTTAGGTACCCTCATCCCAGAAAATCTCATCCTTTCTTCAAACAGTAGCCTTTAGTACTATTTGTATGTCTCCAAGATGAGTTTTCACAGTGTATAGTAATAATTGTTTCTCTTCGGCTCTTCTGTGAAAGTTTCATGTATTTAGTACATAGAAAACACTCAATAAACGCTTTTTGAATCTAAAGCAGATACTGTTACATAAACTACTTGAATGTAAGTAAAAAAACAATTAGAAATTCATTGGCATATAAACAATTTTAAAAATTATTTAAACCTGGAATGAGCATTGAAATTAATCTAACTTTACTGGTGAGGAAACGAATGTCCAGAAAGTTCTAATTAGTTGCTGAGCCAGAAAGATTTCAAATATCGTGACTATTGCTCAGCTTCCTCCAAGGGCTCTACCAAGTCTTTCATATCTAGTTTCTTACATCTTTCTCTCAACAGTGCTATGTTTGCATGGACATTTCGTTACAACAAAAATACAAATAAGTATTTCCCCATACATATTACAGTGGCACTTTATGAGTTTAAAATTTATGCCTCTGTAGAAACAATGGTTATACAATATTTAATTCAGAAATAATATGAGTCACAAGTTAAATCCCTTTCTCCTTATAGGAGTCTAAAACCATCCTGTACTTATTCAATAAAAAGAAATGGAAGGATTATGTTTCTTCCAATAAATTTGTTCCAGGCCAAAACGATGCTTAGAAAGAACTGAAAATACTTCTGTCTCCAGAACGTGTAGTGAGACAAACTGCCACACAGAAAACTGAACTCTTTAATACCCATTTTCTCATAGACGGCTTAATTGCATTAGAGTTGAATTCTCTAAGGAAAAAAAATATCTATAGACACAAACAATTCCCACCGTTTAATCACTCTCACATATACATGGACATGTGCACAAGCGGTCACACACAGTGTGGACAATGTGCAAAAATAAATTATAGTAATCTTCCTATAAGAAACAGAGTAATCTTCCTATAAGAAACAGATATATATATATATCTTGTTATAACAAAAACATTAAGAAACCTAATAATGTGGGGTCAGCAGATGGTGTAATGGCTGTGTCGCTGGACTCCCATGTAGTCGACCACGGTTTGAGTTCAGACCCAGTGGCTTAAACTCACACTGGGTGCATATGCGTGCATGCCCAAAATCCCCCAGGGAGAATAGAGGAGAAAGAATTGTGGTGCGGCTATCCTCTCGGGGTTGGGTATGTGTGTGATTTCTCACTTTCTGTCTCTCTGTCTCTCTCTGTCTTTCTGGAAAGTGCACATGCCCTATAGCAGAAACCTCTCCAAAAAAAGAGAAACCTAATAATGAGCATTTACCACGAGTGAAAAAGAGATAATTACTACTTCACAAATAAAAACATTTGACTAAATAACAGAATACCTATAAATGTCATTGATCGAAACCTTAATCTTCTAAGTATACATTTGTCTTTTTTTCTGGAAAGCAGGGTTAGATGGTGGGGCATACACTTTAGAATTATTCTCTAGCGGCGGCAGCG